>NC_081407.1:35090053-35390053 GCF_030272615.1 Cryptomeria japonica
CTCTTAAAAGAAGTTCTAACTTGCTTTCCCAATTGGCATTCCTTGCATACCAGATTATGAGGCTTTATAATCTTAAGTGTATCTCTAACTGCCTTTGTTGAACTGATCTTAATAATACAATCAAAATTAACATGACACTACCTCTTATGCCATAGCCAACTCTCATCAATATGAGAAATCAAACGTTTTATTACTAGTTTCCAAGTGAAAGATATTACCTCCACTTTGAGTACCGGTTGCAATCCCCAAACCAGTTTTGTTAATGATTTTGTATTTTCTATCTCTAAATTGAAGTTGGAATCCCTTTTCCACCAATTGACCAACACTTAAAAAATTATGCTTTAAACATTTTACATAATAGACATTATCAGTATTATGCTTTGATAGTTCTGATACTTAATATAAGTACAGATCCAACAGCCAACAAGATGAGAGGGGGGGGTGAATCATACAAACTTAATCATCCATAAAAACATCAGATTCAACCTCGATAACATATATATCAGTCATATAACCAAAAACTATCAAACATGCAAACTCAAAAGCATATGAACAATATAAACCTCATAACAAAAGATTTAACGTGGAAACCCAAATAGGGAAAAACCACTGTGGGATTTCGGACCCACTAAGAAATATACTCTTCTAGAGTATGCTCGGTTAAAAGCAAATCCTATTAAAGATTACAAACACATTTCTAGATGTGACCCAGTAAAGGGATTTCCCTCAAATCTGTTAGGATCTTCACTTTGTTAGAAGTGACCTTGTTAAAGGATTTCAAAACACTCAATAAGAATGTCACCTTGCTAGAGGATTTTACAAATAAGACTGTTAAGTCCACTCGGTTAAGAGATTTTCTGCTACTTCTCAAAATAACAGTAATAAAGATATGTCTACAACTTCACATCTAAAAATGCTAAAGCAGATTCTTATTTGTTCAATACAATCAATTCATAGGACTTATCTTCTCTCTCTGCTGGGCTCTATACTCTGTTATTCTAACAGGTCTTCAAGCTTCTGTGCTTGGTAATCACTATGTAGCATCCCTGTGCATACACTTGCCCGCATACATTGTTTATCAATAGTTTCCTATTTATAAACAATTAGGTAACCGCTTAATCTCATTGATCACATTTCCCATGATCAATCATAGCCATTAGATCTTCAATCTTGTCCAGGTTCAATGTATTCTTCGATCTGAAAATGTTTTACCCCACCTTGGAACTTGCATTTTCACCTTGGAACTTGTGTAAGGGTATTGCAGTTTAATATGAGCTATAGATCTTCTTGTCGATCTTTCTTTACCATAGATTCTTTAACAATCTTCATACACGGCTTACCAATCATTTAATTCACTCTAGCTCATCAGCTTCCTTCATTAAATATCACATGTAAACATTTAATGCATTCTGTTATAGCTCGGTTGTAACTCAGTGAATACTAAACTTCACTCGGTAGACATTTTGCCTTCATTAACCGATAGCGATAACCTTAGGGTTTACCGACTAGGTTCCTTAGGGTTTACCGACTAGGTTCTTTGCCTGATAACATAGTATAGTATTAACCTTTACATTTTACAACATATGTATGATGTTAAAACAATCTAAAACATCATGATCTCATCATTGTCTGACTCGGTAGTAGTTGCCCATTGAATAACTTATCCCCTTATTCATCATATTCTTTCCTGTGTCTTTTACCGACTTCTTTATAATCTTCATATCATACTTCTCAACATATGGCAACATCATACTGAATTAGAAAATCAATTTTTTGACATCAATGACAAAATAATAATATCAAGATAGTAAAACATCTTTAATCAATTATGTCCATAATCATCAACAACCTTCTCAATATCCTTATTGAAATGTCAACAATCTTTCATTGTTTGTTATAATGTAATATTGCCAACAATCTCCCCCTCTGGCATTGATGGCAAAACCAATTGATTTGACCTTTAAAAGATTCGAATTGTTGTGATTTTGAAATGCTTGAAATGCTCTCCCCCATACATTAGACTTCTCTTTTGTTTTCAGTCTTTATTTCAATCTGTAGTCTTCTCTCAGTTTTCTCCCATATATTAGTCTTCTCCCCCTTTGGTAGGTCTTCTCCCCCTTTGACAACAATGCCAAAAAGAATAGAACTAAAACATAATTTCTTTCTGTAAGAAGTTATTTCCTGCTGTTGTGTATCAACTGAGTCTCGGTCAGAGCATTTGTCTTCAATTCCTGTTTCTTGTTTATTGTTTCTTGCACACCTTTAGAAAACCTCCTAAAGTGTGTAAATCAGCATCAACTCCTAAAAGGTATTCTTTAGATTCATCGAATTGATGCTTTCACTGAACTCGGTCAGTGAATAGAAGATAGGGGTAGGACCCCTAACTTACTCCTGAGATATTCAAAAGTGTCCTTTCGTAGTGGGCTGGTGAAGATATCTGCTATTTGCTCCTTTGTGCTAACATATTCCAACACCATTTTCTTCTCTTGGGCTTCTTCTCTAAGATAATGATATTTGATAGATATGTGCTTTGTCTTAGAGTGCATAACATGATTCTTTGAAATATTAATGGCACTAGTATTGTCACAGAATATAGTTATTGGCTCGATAACTTTCTCATTTATACCTTCCAACAGTTGTTTGATCCATGCAATGTTGGTGCAATTCAGTGCTGCAGCAACATATTCAACTTCGGCTGTTGACTGAGAAACACATCCTTGTTTCTTGCTAAGCCAACTCACTAGTCTTTCTCCTAAGAAGAAAGCTCCTCCACTTGTGCTTTTCCTGTCATCAATGTTGCCTGCCCAATCAGCATCAGTATAAACTTTTAAATCAAAATCATTTCCTTTCTGATATACTAAGCCATAATCTTCAGTGCCTTTTAAGTATCTGAAAATTCTTTTGATTGTCGGCATGTGTGTTTCCTTAGGATCTACAGAAAATCTTGCAACAATACCTACTGCATGTGCTATATCTAGCCTGCTATGAGCAACATATTGCAACTTTCCAATCATAGATCGGTAAACTGTCTCATCAACAGATGCGGATTCATCATTCTTTGATAGTTTATAGTTGGTAGTCATAGGAGTACTTACTGGTTTTGAATCCTCCATTCCAAATTTCTTCAAGATTTCCTTTATGTACTTGGATTGAGTAATGAAAATCTCATTTTTCATTTGCAGTATCTGTAAACCTATAAAATACTTTATCTCACCGATTAATGACAACTCAAATTCTTTGCTCATTTCATTTCCAAAGTTCTTGTTTAAAGAGTCATTTCCACAAAATATAATATCATCAACAAATATGGCTGAGATTAGTATTCCATTTTCATCATTGTTTATGTACATGTTGTTGTTCTCACTTGTCCTTATAAAACCAGTCTTAATCAAATAAGAGTGCAATCTCTCATACCATGCTCTAGGTGCTTGTTTCAGACCATATAAAGCTTTGTTCAATTTACATACCTGATCTTTATTATTGTCTTCAACAAATCCTTCAGGTTGTTCAATGAAAACTTCTTCTTCTAATATTCCATTCAGAAATACAGATTTGACATCCATTTGATATACCTTGAAGTTCTCGAAAGTAGCATATGCCAACAATGTTCTTACTCCTTCAAGTCTAGCAACGGGTGAAAAATTCTCACCATAATCAATTCCTTCTTCTTGGGCATAACCTTTGCAAACTAATCTTGCTTTATTCCGAATGACCTCCCCTTTTTAATTTAGCTTGTTTCTGAAGATCCACTTTGTACCGATTATATTTTTGTCCTTCGGTCTTGGGACCAATGTCCATGTGTCATTCTTCTTGATTTGATCAATCTCTTCTGTCATAGCATTTATCCAATCTTCATTGTTAAATGCCTCTTTCACTATTCTCGGTTCAAATTCAGATATCAAACATGTGTTTTGTCTCAGTTTGTTCCTTGTCATCACTGGATCATCCTTATCTCCTATAATCTGACTTGGTGCATGATGTCTTCTGACATACTTGGCTAATACATGCTTAGTAGGCTTTGTATGATCTTCTTCATCACTCGGTAACTAGATATTTTCTTCATTTTCTTCAACAGTTTTCTCGGTAGGACTTCTCGGTTGCACATAGACAAATCCATCATAGTCTTCAGGTTCTTTGGAATTTCCTTCATCATTTCTTTCTGCAAATTCATCAATTTTCACATTTAAACTTTCTACTATTTTGTTAGATGATTTGATCAGACATTTAAATGCTTTGCTTCTAGAAGAATATCCTAGAAATGTTCCTTCTTCACTTTTCTGATCAAACTTGCCATTTCTATCATCTTTATGAACATAGAATTTACTTCCAAATATTTTTAAATAACTTACATTAGGTTTCTTGCCATACCAGATTTCATAAGGTGTCTTCAAAGTACCTTTCTTCAATTGAACTCGGTTCAAGGTGTAAACAGCTGTGCTTATTGCTTCTCTTCAAAATGTTTGTGGAACTTTCTTTTCAATCATCAGTGTTCTAGCACAATCCACAATAGATCTATTTCTTCTTTCAGCTATTCCATTCTGTTGTGGAGTTCTCGGTGCAGAGACTTGTCTTTTTATACCATGATCATTGCAAAATAGGTTGAACTCATCAGATGTGAACTCTCCTCTTCTATCTGATCTAAGACATTTCAGTTGTCTTCCTATTTCATTTTCAACTCTAGCCTTGTACCATTTAAACATTTGAAAAGCTTCTGATTTTTCTTTTAAAAACATTACTGACATCATCCTTGAATAATCATCCACAAATAATATGAAATACTTATCACCATAATAACTTTGAACTTTCATAGGACCACAAAGATCAGTGTGCACAAGATCTAAAATTCCCTTAGAAGTGTAGGACTTACTTGTAAAGCTTGATCTTGTCATCTTACCCATTTGGCATCCTCGGCACATAGCATTCTCAGGTTTTTCAAGACTTGGTAGACCTCTTACTAGTGCTTCTTACTTATTTTGATTAGATTATCAAAATTAACTAGACAAAACCTTTTATGCCATAACCAGGTATCATCAATCTTTGCATACAAACACTTATTGTGAGTTGAGTCAAGGTGAAATGTATTACCTTTTGTTTGTGTCCTGGTAGCAGCTAACTTTCCATTCTTGTCATGAACTTTGACAATTCCTTTCTGAAATTCTATTCGGTAACCTATGTTGTTTAGTTGTGCTACACTCAACAAATTGTATTTCAAACCTTCAACCCAATAAACATCATTGCATCTTGCATTATCAAGAAGTGTTATGGATCCTTTACCTCTTACTGGACATAGTGTATCATTACCAAATCTAACATAGCCTCCATCATAATCTTCTAACATAACAAACTTGTGTTTATCTCCTATCATATGATGTGAGCATCCACTATCTATAATCAAAGAATCATTAGTGTTTATGTGAGATATTAGGGCTTTTTCTTCATACCTTTCTTCATCTGATCCATCCTTGATAGCCACATAAACAACTTCCTATGTATCAGTCTCATCTGATTTATCATCGTTAGATTCCTCATCAGTTATTAAGCATGTCTTTTTATCTCTTCTTCTGAAGTCTCGGTGTCCTCTGTAATGGTTATCTTTCTATCTGTCATCTCGGTAATCTCTTTTTTCAGTAAAATCTTTGTCAAGACAGTTAGAAGCCATATGTCCAATCTTATCACAATTGAAACATTTCAAAGGTAGTTTTCCTTTATACTTACCTTTGCCTCTCGGTAACCTTTTGGCCAATAGTGCTTCAAACTCTTCTTGCTTTCTGATTTCTTCATACAGTTTGTGTACTTCTTCCATGTTCTTCTGAAATCTTTCACTTGCTCCACTGTGATCTCCTTCAGAGTACTTATACTTTCTTTCATTGTAATCATTAGATTCATTTAGATGAAAAGAATTAAATGCAGATTCGACTTTATTTACCGATGACCCACTGTTATCAAAATTACTTAACTCAAATGCATGTAGCTTACCAATAGTAGCATCCAAAGAAACTGGCATATTGGGTACAAACCTCAATTCATTGATTGCAGAGACTTGGATTGCATAGGCAGGTAGAAGGGTTCTTAACAACTTACTTGTTACATCCTTTTTTTCAATAGTTCCTCCTGCTCCTTTGATTTGATTTACAATCTCCTTTAGTCTTGTATTGTACTGGGTTATGTTCTCACTTTCATTCATCCTCATAGATTCAAGTTGTCCTCTTTAACTATCTACTTTTGCTCTTTGAACATGTTCATCTCCTCCATATACAGATATGAGCTTAGTCCACATTGCCTTTGCATCAGTACATCCTTCTAGATCATTAAACTCTGAGTCGGTCAATGCAGATATTATTTCAATCATTACTTGAATATGTTCTTGCTTCGCCTTTATCTCTTCCATAGTCAATGGATAGGTGCTCGATGTGACAAAATCATTCTCTAGATAGTATACAACATATTCTCCAACTCCTGATAGATGTAGCTTCATCCTTTTCTGCCATGTAGAGAAACTTGACTTATTCAACTTCAGTGCATCCCTCTTATACATCTTTGGATCTTTAACTCAAGTGCCTTTAAACTTTCCTTTCAGAGTCCAAAGCTCTGATACCAATTGATAATTCTGATACTTAATATAAGTACAGATCCAATAGCCAACAAGATGAGAGGGGGGGATGAATCATACAAACTTAATCATCCATAAAAACATCAGATTCAACCTCGGTAACATATATATCAGTCATATAACCAAAAACTATCAAACATGCAAACTCAAAAGCATATGAACAATATAAACCTCATAACACCAAATTTAACGTGGAAACCCAAATAGGGAAAAACCATTGTGGGATTTCGGACCCACTAAGAGAAATACTCTTCTAGAGTATGCTCGGTTAAAAGCAAATCCTGTTAAAGATAACAAACACATTGCTAGATGTGACCCGGTTAAGGGATTTCCCTCAGATCTGTTAGGATCTTCACTTTGTTAGAAGTGACCTTGTTAAAGGATTTCAAAACACTCAATAAGAATGTCACCTTGCTAGAGGATTTTACAAATAAGACTGTTAAGTCCACTCGGTTAAGAGATTTTCTGCTACTTCTCAAAATAACAGTAATAAAGATATGTCTGCAACTTCACATCTAAAAATGCTAAAGCAGATTCTTATTTGTTCAATACAATCAATTCATAGGACTTATCTTGTCCCTCTACTGGGCTCTATACTATTATTCTAATAGGTCTTCAAGCTTTTGTGCTTGGTAATCACTATGTAGCATCCCTATGCATACACTTGCTCGCATACATTGTTTATCAACAGTTTCCTATTTATAAACAACTAGGTAACCGCTTAATCTCATTGATCATATTTCCCATGATCAATCATAGCCATCAGATCTTCAATCTTGTCTAGATTCAATGTATTCTTCGATCTGAAAATGTTTTACCCTGCCTTGGAACTTGCATTTTCACCTTGGAACTTGTGTAAGGGTATTGCGGTTCAATATGAGCTGTAGATCTTCCTGCCGATCTTTCTTTACCATAGATTCTTTAACAATCTTCATACATGGCTTACCAATCATTTAATTCGCTCCAGCTCATCAACTTCCTTCATTAAATATCACATGTAAACATTTAATGCATTCTGTTATAGCTCGGTTTTAACTCGATGAATACTAAACTTCACTCGGTAGACATTCTGCCTTCATTAACTGATAGTGATAACCTTAGGGTTTACCGACTAGGTTCCTTAGGGTTTACCGACTAGGTTCTTTGCCTGATAATATAGTATAGTATTAACCTGTACATTTTACAACATATGTATGATGTTAAAACAATCTAAAACATCATGATCTCATCATTGTCTGACTCGGTATTAGTTGCCCATTGAATAACTTATCCCCTTATTCATCATATTCTTTCCTGTGTCTTTTACCGAATTCTTTATAATCTTTATATCATACTTCTCAACATATGGCAACATCATACTGAATTAGAAAATCAATTTCTTGACGTCAATGACAAAATAATAATATCAAGATAGTAAAACATCTTTAATCAGTTATGTCCATAATCATCAACAACCTTCTCAATATCCTTATTGAAATGTCAACAATCTTTCATTGTCTGTTATAATGTAATATTGCCAACATGCTTACCATCTAGAGAAATGGTACCTCTACCTTTGATCTTACATCCTTTGTCATCTCCAAATCTTACTTGACCACCATTGTATTCTTGCAGGGATAGAATCTTTCTTTTATCTCCAATCATATGATGTGAGCATCCACTATCAATTACCCATCCATCCTTATCTTCAACTTTTGTTGTCGAGGTCTTTTCTTCACTCTTGATAGCCGGTTGTGGTCCATCTTTCTTTAAGGCATAGAACACCTATTCCTTTCCATTGCCGGATCCACTAGCAGAGTCTTTTGTCGGTTCATCCTCAGAGTCATCACTTACTCCTTCCTCATCCGCTATGTAGCATTGTTTAGGCTTAAAGTATATCTTAACTCTTTCTTCAAATCTTGCATTCCTTTCAGGACATATAGATGCAAAATGACCAATCTTATTACATGAAAAACATTTAAAAGGTTCTTTTCCTTCATACTTACTTCCTGTTAGTCCTTTAGGCACTCTTCTAGCAAATAAGGCTTCAAGTTGCTCAAATTCTTCATCCTCTTTCCTCATATCTTCCAATTCTTTTGCATATAGGTCTTTCCAATCACTCTTGCCGGTAGATGATGATGATGCATGAAAAACAGGTTTAGACTTTGCAGCTCCAAAAGGTCCAAATTCTTCAAGCTCAAAAGCAAATAATTTCCCAATCAGAATGTCTCTGTTAACTGAAGTGTTTGCCATTGTTCTCAATTCATTAATTGTAGTTTCCTTCATCTTGTAAGTCGGTGGAAGGGCTCTCAAGACTTTGGAAACTATTTCATCTTCACTCATAGATCCTCCACAACATTGAATTCCCATGACAATCTCATTTACTCTTTCAATAAATGTAGCAATTCTTTCATTGTCATCCATCTTCAAGTTCTCATATCTTACTCGGTAACCATCAAGTTTAGCAATTTTGATAGTAGGGTCACCTTTATTTAGAGTTTGCAATTTATCCCACATAACCTTTGCAAATGATTTATCAGTCAATCCCATGATTTGTTGATCAGTAAGTGCACATAGGAGGGCTTCTCTAGCTCTGCAATCATTTTCAATATTTTTATCCAAGTCTGTAGGAGTAGGATTGCCAGATATCAAATCATAAGGTGTATATCCTTTCTTAGTGATCTCCCAAATATCCTTGCCAAGACATCTAAGATGAGTCTCCATTTGTATTTTCCATATCCCATAATTTATTCCATCAAGCTTAGGGGTTTCTCTTCTGAAAATAGTTGTCGGTGGATTTGAAGTATTAGTTGCAATAGGATCTAACTCAAGCGGTTAATCTTTTGCAAAAGAGGACCAAATCTCTGATACCAATTTTTAGGATAAGTGATGGACAACTAAGAAGGGGAGGGGGGTGAATCAGTTGTTAACAAATTATATCAATTAAACCATTTGATAACCTTTAACCGGAGCACATAAATATTGAATACCGGAATAGCAGAAATAGATATCGGTAAGCAATAAAACTTAAGAATGAAACAGATAATCAACACAATGCAACCATACCACATAACACCATGATTTGTATGTGGAAAACCCGGTAAAGGGAAAAACCACGGTGGGATACCTACCCACAGTTAGATGATACTTTTGCAGAAAGTGTGTGATACAATAAGGGCCTGCACACACAGGAAGGCACATTTCCTAGATCGTACTGCTCATTATAAAAGAGTATCACTAACTACAAAGAGGTTATAACCACCTCAAAATAATAAGACAACAATCCAAATGAATGAAATGCCAGAGATATCATCTAACATTCCTAATTACAGTCCCAGTTTAGCTCAATACCGGAGGCCTTTGACTTCTTACATAAACACAATTCGATCTTCAATGATCGACCAAATCTCCTTCGCATATGATATTACATTTCCATTTCATACCCATACCCATGATCTACAATGAGATCTTACATCAATTTATACCAACCCTAAGGCCTAAACCAATTAGGTTAGTCACCTAAAAGATATTACAATAAGATCATTACATACATCCATATTACAATGATATGCCATGTTGGCTTTAGACCAAAACAACATTAACCAATCCATTAATCATCTCGGTAACGTGTAGAGAATAGGTTAACATGATACTGGTCCATTACCTAGATAGGCACTAGACCTAATCTGGGTCCACCATGCCAAAGAGATGTCTCCAACCAGTCAAGGCACGATCAAAGATCATCTTCGACATCCTGAATTCCATCTAGAAGCCACACAAACACCACTTATGCATCCTGTCAAAAGATTCTTAGTAAAAGCTTTGTCGTTAAAACCTTAAACCCTTACCGATATAGGCTTACTAAAGTGTATGATAGAATCTGATCACCAAGTCAGTACCAACTAACCAAAACATGCTAACACATAAAACCAAACATACTCCATTGATCCAAACATGTTAGAAGTGTCCAACAGAAAGTCCCTTCTGTCGGCAACACTAGATCTTATGCCAGTAACCAAAACATGTTTGTCAGTAACCAACCATAATAGCTAGTGTTGACATCAATGACAAAACATCAATGCAACACATAATCAATTCCTCCATATTGCCAACACTAGTATACCTTCAACTAGGCTATTGACTGATCAAAACTATTGGATCCCAGTATTACTCTATTTTAGACTTGCTTTGGGTGGGAATATTGACTGCTACAAGGTCATTTTTCTTATCCTTCATCATACTATGACTTATTTTCTCATTGTTCTTCCTCATCATTAAAGCTTTCTCTATTTATTTTGCTTCTCTTGTTGATCATTGTCATGGCCTTTGCCCTAACAAGATTTCGGACAAATCTTGAGCTATTGCTATCACTCTACTATGAATGCTATAATAGTCCAAGGAAAGCCTACAAATACTCCTTTGTCACTGTGTATGAATATAAATTCTTTGTCTTCATTAGGCACAAATATCATTGTTTTGTCCTTGTGCAACCTTATTTCCAGCTCACTACTTTTTTTCTAAATCTTTCATTACACTTTTTTGAGATTTCAAATGATTGTATTTTCTGGGTTTATGGCATCGTTTGCCTGACCTTGCACTTCCTATCATTAAACTACCCTATTAACAACCCCCATGTTCATTTGTTTCTCTGAAAATTCTTATTATACAGTGATTGTCTTTGCAATATGGATTATGAGGTTTTAGCATTTGATCTCTTTTGGTAATAGTATTGTTACTATTCTGACATAGTCTTTCATTTTTAGTGTTTTGTCTTCGGCAGAGACTGGTCTTTTTTCCTATTTGATAGCTTGCATAGTATTTTGTGACTAATTCTAGATTGTGTGTGTGCCTTGAAACTAAAACCTTGAAGATGTTTGTTGAAGGTGTTGTACTTAAGTCTATCAACTCACTGTAATAGAAGTCTCAAAAGATACAAGGTTGTTCCTTACTATTCGTTGGGTTCTTATGAATGCAACCTTGCCATTTCTATGTGTGTGATTTTCAATGACCAAGAACAAGATCTATAGCTTTAATCACTGCTATATAGGTGTTCTTGAGGTCCAAAATCATACTTCAAGATGCTCTTTTCATGGTGCATGCATAGTGTTGCTATGTCTTTATTGTGGTTTGATAGTGATTTTGTTCTTATCCTCTAACAAATCCTTCAATCTCAACCCTTCAATCTAGATCCGTTATCTCTCTTGTTGCACTTTTTCCATCTGGATCATATACATGTAGCTTCTTTATTATTCAACAAATCATTTTGTAAAATCAAATCTTGTTGAAAGAGGATCATATTTTATATTTATATTGAAAAGTTTTCCAAATAGTAAAGTCGTTATAATTTATAATCATCGATCTTTTTGGCATTGGTAGTTAGAAATATGAAATGAAAATTTAATTGTTTTGCATGTAATTATGACCTGGACGTTCTTGTTTCATTTGTTGCTTGTCAATTATGAAATATATTCATTTTCAGCTAAATTCGTTACAGTTTATTTCTTTTTACGTGTTTTCAGTCCTGTTTGTTTAAACAAATATATATTTAGAACTTGCATCGTGTATGAACAATTTTTCATCTCAATAGGTAATGATATGTACCATATATTTAATTGGATCATCAAAGTTTAATTATTTTGTGCATAATTATGACCTAGACTTTCTCGTTTCCCCTCTTGCTTGGCAGTTACAAATTTTTAGCTAAATTAGTTACATCATTTTTCTTATTACTCACTATTTATTGAAAGTAAATACTTAGAATATGCCTCTTGTATCAATCAAAAGATAATGGCATATATTTAAATTTAAGCTCAATCATTGGTTGATTGTTGTTAATCAAAAGTGCAATCAAAGGCTTGGGTTTACTTGTTTTCCTTTCTACTAGTTGAATAGGGTATCTACTTAAGCGTCTTTCTTCAAAGCCAAAATAGGTGAAACAAAGAATCTCATGTCACATGATTCAACCATGACTACCCCCGGTACAAATGTTGCAGGCAACAAAACTAAGGATTCATACCCTCCTCATCCACCTTTGAATGAAAGAATTCTTTCATCCTGTTGGCGGCACATATAAAATTTTCATTCTATATGTCTCCTTGTTTGAGTTATGTCCCCATCTGGTCTGTTGGCCGAGTCATTTTCTTAGAATTCCCCATGTAGTTCAGTCTTTGTTGTTTTCCTTAAGTCACACTGTGTTGAACTTCAACCTTGAACTTGAACCTTTTTGGTTCAAGGTTCAAAGTTCAACGGGCATCGTGTTAAAAAATTTTCCTCCCACATGGCTTTAAGTCTTCTTTAGTTTTTGTCGGTATTTAGCATTGTTTGAACCTTGAACTTGAACATTTTTGGTTCAAGGTTCAAAGTTCAAGATTTGTCATGTTTATGTTTTTTGTTGCGTTTGTTCCTCAAGATTCAGAGTTCGATGTTTAGGCTTCTTGGAGATCTTGTGACTTGGCATGAGGTGGCGGCATGGATTTTAAGATATGATAAACGGCGGCAGAGAAGAGGAATATTCTTTCTTTAATGATTTGAAATTTGTCATTTATAGCAAGTGTAGTGTGGGGATCCGTATTGTCAGATATGAAGTGACTTAGCATTTAATGCATGCTCGAATGCGATCATTTCAGAGTAAGGTTGCACAAGTGAAGAGTAATGAGGACAGTTTGTGGTAATCATGGGTAAGATTTTCTCAGCTTTTAAATTAAGTAGCTGTCATGTCGAGATTATCATTTTTTTTTGGTTAAGTGTTAAGAAGAGTTTGTGGAGTGGGTTGAAATAGACTGGGACAGGGGTTTGCAGATGACAGAGGAAGGTATGTTCAACAACTTTCCCAATTGTTGCAGTTTGTTTTAGAAAAGATCTGGATATTTTCTTAGCTATTTGTTTTCATTTCTCTTTTCTTCTTTGTCTAGTTTAATTGGAGAAAATCATGAGCTAAACATGAGGCCCACTCTACCTAAATTAGTGAATTCTTCTTCCCTTGTAAGTTCCTTACTTGAGCTAGGTGATACGGCCTTAGTTCAACTAGATTTAGATGATTTCTTAGAAAGAGTACGAAATCCAGCCGATGATCCTATGATGAGAGATATTGCACAGAGCGGTTTATTAGAAGCAACTGCATTTCCCACAGCTGCTCCTTGCCCTGAATTAGTTTTGGAATGTATGAACCACTATGATAAAGCTAGCAGATGCATAAGGAAAAATAATGGTGAGGTTTTGTTGTCCATTGATAGACAAATAGTAATGGCTGCCATGGGTATCCTACATCTAGAACCCTATGAAGATTGGACAATTGGAAAATCTTATAGAATTTATTCTGAGAAAAAGCAGTATTACAGAACTGTCATTGCACGAAATTGGCTTTTGAAGTTTCAAAAAGGGGGTTCAAGGCTGCCAAGACCCTTAACCCATGAACATTTGATTCCTGCGATTAGAGATTTGTTAATATTGTTGAGAAGAGTCAAAGGGAACTCACACTCCTTCTATTGGGAAGATTGGATGTATTTCTTCATTTAGGTAACTCTAGATAAAAATCGGTTCATTGACTAGGGAACTATTATTGCAGAAAGACTACATGAGGGTTTGAGCAATTATCTTGAAATGTCAAATTTCTATATGTCTTCATACATGTTATATATGCTAGGCTGTGTGAGGGAATGGTCTGGATTATTTCATGCTAAATGGGTTCAAGGTATTAAAATTTATGAGTATCACCCCCATTTGACTTTAAAAGGACATGTTGATGATTATCTTCACTGGAATGACATCTTTGCTGACAGGTTGACCTTTGAATTACAAGATAATTTGTATAAGAGAATGTTTGCAGAAGTGGTTGAACTAGTTAAAATCTATGGCAGTTTCTTTACACAGTTCAATCACTTCACTTACATAAGGGTTGGAGGTTTTAAAGGTGAACTCTTTAGGCTACCCAGGTTTGTTTCAAACTCCTATATCCTTATTGAAGTTTCCAGGAAGCTAGCCTATGTCGCTAAGGATTATAGTGAAGATTCTGGCACAAGTGGAATTTTTCCCATCGATTTAGGCCATTACAGTTGTAGGTCTGTCCCTGATGCACTAAATCTTGAACTAGAGTTTAAGATATTTCATTTGAAAACCTTTGTGAAAAGGGATAATTTTGATAGTAAAGGTTTTATCACCCAATATGTGAAGAAGATAGTGCCTAATCAACATGTACCCCAGTTGGAGGATTATTGGGAAGATTGCCCAGATGAGTTTGAAGTGAGAAAGAGGAGTTGGTCTAGGTTAACTTTGAAACAGATTCATGACATGAAATTGCCAATGGATACTTCAAGTGTCACTACTGATGATGAAGATGTACTGGATTCAGAGTTTATGAAACGAGTACATAATAAACCTCTCCTAGAAGTTGACTGGAGTAAAAAGATGGAAGATAGCATATAGACACGCACTTTCAGCATAATCCGCAGAACAAAAAATTGGCTCAGGAGTTGCTGATTTCATCCGACGAGAGAAATTAGTTCAAGAAACAAAAATGGAAAGAGGAAGGACGCAAGAAAAACCTTTGTTTTAACTAAATTCCATGTTTTTGTTGCAGGAAAAAGGAAGGCTAAGGTTAAAGAAGAGAAACTTGACACTGAAGCTACACTTTCTATTGGTGGTTGGGTTACCAGGTCAAGGCACAAGAAGAACTTTCAGCCACCTATCATTCATCTCATTCTCGATTTGGACACCGAGGAAGTACAGTGTGATATGGCAGCCCCTGTTTTGGATACTGATAAGGTCTTAACTGACTCAAATGCTATTGTTCAAGATTCATAGATGCTTGATATTCGGTCCAATGCAGACAATGCTACACAGCCACCTTCAGGAGCTATGCAATCTAAGGAACTGACACTAGCTCCTAAATGGTTAAATGACTCAATTACCAGGAAAGGAAATGTGGTTCCTATTTTGGTGTCGGTGGAAGATATTGTAAGTAAATGCTTGGGAAGATCCACAAAGCCAAAGTAGTTAAAAATGGAGTCAATGATTGGTTTTGATGAAGACACAAAGAACTGGACTGCAGACATTGCCAAACCTATACCTGATAAGGATGTCGCCACTACTTCAGAGGCAGATTATAAGATTGAACGGGTTGATTTGGGGGTCAGAACTAGAGCAGTTGATGTAAAACATTTGGAGACTTCGACTAAACGGATTATCTCCCACACATGGAAGGATGAGAAGGACAAGTCTAAGTTGAAGCAGAATTTAATGCAAATGGCCCAATACATTCATGCCCTATAGAACAGTCCATTATCGTTGTCTCAGAGCTCAGTTCCCTTTAGTTCAAAATCCCCAGGGAATCAGAAGTTCTTTGATGAGGTTCAACGAAACAAAATGATCGCAGAGATTTTCTCTGAATGGCTCACCTCGATCGTGCATCAAGGAACCAATTACATATTAGATTTAGTTCAAATTTTCAAG
Source organism: Cryptomeria japonica (assembly GCF_030272615.1). Taxonomy (NCBI): domain Eukaryota; kingdom Viridiplantae; phylum Streptophyta; class Pinopsida; order Cupressales; family Cupressaceae; genus Cryptomeria; species Cryptomeria japonica. The sequence continues at coordinate 35,106,090 of NC_081407.1, forward strand.
GATGCTAATGAGGTTACCAAGGAACTGGATGCTGATTGAATCTCATGGCAAAAAGAAAACACAAAATGGGCGGTGATTTCAAAGCAAATGCAAGATATCCAGTGCTATGGCTTGATGAACTTTCTTACCGAAAGACAAGTGTTAGGGCTGAATGAGGACATAATGTTTATTTGCAAGGAAAGCATAGAGCGGCGCAACCAAATCATTGAACAAGGTCATAGCGAATCTGCCAATCTGCGAGGTGAACTAACAACCTTAAGAACAACCATGCAAAAGGATTTGTGCTGTGTGGATGTTCAATTGTTTAAGGAAGATAACCAGACTTTGGAAGGTACTGCAAAGATGATCGATCAGTTTAGCAGCAACATTAAACAAATTAAAGTGGAGAACTCCTTGGTTGTGGAAGATTTTACGAGGATTTCCAAAGTGGAATCGATGCTCATGGTTTGTCTGGATCACTTGAATTCACATAGGGACAAAGTACAGATGGTAAAGAGGAAGAAATAACTCTGGAAGCAGAGAGAAATACACATCAGCCTGCTACACATTACAGTAATTCGAGAGTTTTCGAAGGTGTATCGAGAGTGGAGTGCGGAAAAGGAAGCTATGGTGTCCATTCAAACTAATAACCCAGGCAATCCAACAGAGACGGAATCGATGACATGACTAGCACTACTGGCAGTTGTCCACCAGCAAGTCTAGTCGTTTGTTTTTAGTTTCAATTATGCAGTTAGGGTAGTTTCTCATTAACTCTTTCGAGTTAATTTTATCTTGGGTTCAAACTATTGGTCTCGGGACCTATTTATATGTTTTGTAATGACTTTATTAGGGTTCACTAAGTTTTTGAAAAACTATCTCTTGAATTTTGCTGAAAGACTCTGTGTATCGAAAGTTGATAGTCATCTATGAATGAAAATCGAATAACAGTTATTTTTGATTTCGAATATGTGTGTTTGATGTCTGAAATTTGATTTCTGTGAGAATCTGTTTCAAGTAAAGATCTGTTATAGCTTTCTATGTGCGCAGAAAATTACTAGCGAGATTCACCTTATAAGCTTTTCATTTTGTTTTAGTGTACATATGAAGTCTGTCGGCTTTATACAAAGAGTTATATACAAATCAATGCTTGCGTTCATTCAGTGTTGACTTGTGAATGCAATAACCTTTTCTATGCTTTCTGGTAAACAGTATAATATTGGTTGTGTGCAATTTGAAGTTGATTGAATATTTGCTAGAGGGAGCTATACCTAAATTCAGAGGTTAATCAATATAATGATTTTCCAATTGTTTGGTGAAATTTGTCTTTCATTTCTTGGTCTTAAGGGTATCCAAATTAACTAAAGTGTGAAAGACAAATCTGTTTATCAACTAATATTTGGTGACTCTGCTAGGGAGAATGAGAAAAAATGGTTTTAACAAAGGTCGTCGTTATAGTGATGCTTTGTTCTTTATAAATGGTGTTGCATCACGAAGGGTTCTTACCTATTTTACAACCAAATTTAAATTGGGTGCAAGAAGAGAAAAGTAACATTATCTCTGAGTTAGATACTTTAGCTTGGATACATAGAAGAAGTCAAGCTGAGTATGAAAAAATAAGTGCATTCCTTGATGAAATAGAAAGACAAGCAAATCATCCTGTGTTGGTTTTTGAGAGGGTAATCATTCCTAGGATTTTCTTTATTCAAAATCCTGATAATCAACAACAAAATCTCAGACGTTTGTTACCCTGACTACTTTTCACACTGGAGTCCAAGCCTTATACCCGATCACAACAGAGGGAGGGAATTGTTGATCACACCTTCCAGGAACTTTTAAACCTCGGTTTTATTTCTCAAGTTACACCTAGAAGGGCTAGAAGTAGACCTATATCTCCACCGAAAGTAGTCGATTCACCTATCTGTCAAGCCTTAACTTTACATGGTGTTGTACCCCCACTTGTTATAAACCTTACCCCTTTGAATCCTATTGGAGCAATGGCCAACAACCCTTGGGGTGTCGCGATTGGACCTTTAGCTTTAGGGGCAACCCATAACCTTCCTAAGGGAGCAAAAGAACATTTACCTAAGTTTAGTGGAGATGGCAAGGTAACCACTAATGAACACTTAAATGCTTTCAAAGTTACATGTGGAGTGTTGGTAGTTCAACATGAAGATGTGGTCGTGAGGTTATTTGTTCAAACTTTTACTCACGTAGCTGTTGATTGGTTCTATCATCTTCCTGATGGAACTATTACAAATTGGCAAGATTTAATGGATAGTTTTGAAGCCAGATTCAAATTGACTGAAGATGAGCATTCACTTATTGCTCAATTGGCTCAATTAAAGAAGGAAATAACAGAGCCTATGAGGGATTCCATTGTCTGTTTCAATAAACTTTGCCATAAAATTCCAACCGCACAAAAACCCTGCGCTGAAAACATGAAATGATTCTTCATGAACTCCATGCCCGCAGAAATAAGTTTCTTGATAAGGCGTGAGTGCTTACAAACTCTTGATGGTATGAAAGCTTCATCTGTAAGTCTAGAAGATGATTTAATCATGGTCGACAAGTGGAAAAGAGAAGTGCAAACTCCTACTTCTCAGGTCGCAAATGCTTCTACTTCTTCAGATCCTGTGATTCAACGATTAATGAATGATGTGATTTCCCTAAAAGACGGGCTCCTAAAAAAAGCACTTCATATTCTCAACCTTACCAGGACATTCCTAGAAGATATCCCAATCAACAAGGAGCAAATGGAGGAAGACAATTAAAATTGCCTCCTACGCAACAAAGACTTGCTATTGAGGTGTCACCTCCTAAGACAAACTCATGTGTGTTTCATTTAACTGATGAACATGATGGTTCTTCATGTCCAGAGATGGTTCACTTTTCTCAAATGATCAGTAAAGGAGAAACAATCTTAGAAGCTGATGAAGGAGGTTTCCAAAGTATGCCTAGCGACTCTGAAATTCATTATATGGAATATGTCTTCGACTCAGGAAGGGGAGGAAACATGTTGGTCTCTTTGGAAGATTCCTCATATGCAATCCTTACTAGAACTCAACAAAATTTGAAGTCTTGAGATGTTTTACCACCTGTTCATAGCCCTGTAAAAGGAAAGGAAATTCCAACTCATCATGGAGGTGTTTCAAATATTGTTCAAGAAGTTGCTTCTTCAAGTTCTAATTCCTTTAATAATCCTTTTGATATCATTGAATTTTGCAAGTCATCCTGTGTTCAAATCACTCCAACTAAGTATCTGAAATTGAACCCTAAGGAGTTAGATAGACTAGTTGAATTCATCAAGGGAAATGATGATCATGCCTTAGCAAGTGAAACCTAAATGCTGGTGAATGGTAATTCTTTAGCACACAAAAATGTCAGTCATGCTCTAGTACTTCCCGAAGTGTCATTAAAAATCATTCCTCAACAAGCCAAATTGATTGAACCTAATTTTAAAAATAAACTAGAACCTTTCTATGTGTCTTTGTATATTAATGGGCATAAATTGAGCAATTGTATAATAGATTCAGGAGCATCAGACAATGTCATGCCCTCTGCTATAGCAAAAGCTTTAGGTTTAACCTTAACAAAGACTTTTGGCAAATGTTACTCCATGGATTCCAAGCAGGTTCCTTTATTAGGGCAGATTAAGGATGCACAGGTCACTTTAGTAGCACACCCTGACAAGAGAATCAAGTTGGCAATTCTAGTGGCTGACATCTCTGCTAGTTATGCCATGCTTTTGAGTCGCACCTTCTATAAAGATATGGGAGGCGAAATTAGAATGGATTGGTCTCAAAACAATGATCACAGTTGGAAAATAGAGAGTTATTTTGCACCCTGAGACAAAAGCTAAATATATAGTCTTTCCCTCAGATGATCCGAAAGCTCAGATCTTGTATCAAGATTATGGTTTTGTAAATTATATAATATCAGTTGATCCTCAAGGGGAGAAAGAAGCTATAGATTCGGGTATGTCGGATGAACTTTGGTCTATGGAATTTGATGGGAGTTGTTCATCTTCTGGTTCAGCAGTCGGGGTTGTGTTAATACCTCCTCAAGGAAAAGTTATTCCTTATGCTTTCAAATTGGATTTCCAAAATATGAATAATATAGCCGAATACGAAGCTTTGTTATTGGGTCTTGTTGAAGCGAGGAGATTGCATATCAAAATGTTGAAGGTTAGAGGTGATCCAGAACTTATTGTAAAACAAGTGAGAGGTTTATTTGTTGTTAAAAATGAGAGATTGAAACATTACAGGAACCATGTTTGGGACAAGATCGAAGCATTTGATGCTTTCTCAATTGAAGCAGTACCAAGGGAGTTTAACTCGAAGGTGGATTCTCTGGCGGTATCTACAACTTTATTAGTGCCTCATCCAGATTTCACAACTAATACCTATAGGGTGGAATTAGTTTATAGACCCAGCGTACATGACAATTTTGAATCGTGGGAAGTGTTTGCAGATGATAAACAGATTCAGAACTTTTACATTGTGCTGAGATTTTTACATCTTTGTTTTATGAAGGATCAGAGGCGACCTGTAAAGAGTTTTCTCCTAATACACCGAAGGAGTTGCATGATGGAATGTTACAGTTGAAAGGAAATAAAATCCCAAAGGGTTTAGTTTCTCTTGAATGCCTTTTTGATAGGAAAGATGGGTATGTTAAGCAAGGGGAGAAAGAGGTTCCTGCAATTCAAAATTCTGGTGAGTACGAGCAAATTAACATTGGTACTAAGGAGGATCCTAAATTCGTTAATTTGGGAAAATGTTGTTTTGAAGAGGAAAAAAGAAGATTCATCAACTTGTTGGTTGAGTTGAAAGATGTATTTGCGTGGTGCTACGATGATTTAAAGAATTTCAGGGACGGTAATTTCCAACATCAAATTCCTTTGAAACCAGGTGTCAATCCTTTCCGGTAGAAGTTGAGGAGCTTTAATCCAAAAGTAGCAGAGGTGATATTCCATGACGTTGACAAGATGTTGAAAGCCTGAATTATTTATCCTTTACATCATTCCACCTGGATTGCTAATATTGTCCCGATTAGGAACAAAAATGGTGAAATACAAATCTGTGTTGATTTTAGAAACTTAAACCAAGCAAGCATGAAGGATAATTATCCCCTGCCAGTGATGGACCATATTTTACAAACTGTTTCAGGGTTAGAGATGATGTCCATGTTGGATGGCTTCTTTGGATATAACCAAATTAGTGTCTCGGAGCAGGATCAACATAAGACAACCTTTATAACTCCTTGGGGCACCTTTGCATATAATAGGATGTCGTTTGGATTGATTAATGCAAGGGCAACCTTTCAAAGAGAGATGGACCTTTCTTTTGGGCATTTGAGGGACAAGATCATTGTGGTGTATTTAGATGATTTGACAGTCTTCTCCAAGAAGAGGAAACATCATGTGCGGGATTTGAGGAAGGTACTGGTGAGATGCAGAGAACATGGAGTATCGTTAAATCCTAAAAAAGTCATTTTTTGGTGTCACAGAAGGAAAACTTCTGGGACATATTATTTCACAGGAGGGAGTGAAGGAAGATCCACAGAGGGTAAAAGCAATACAATAGCTCAGTATTCCTTCCAACAAAGATGGAGTGAGGTCCTTCTTTGGACAGGTGAACTTTCTAAGGTGTTTTATTCCTGATTTTGCTGAGACTACTAAATACATCGTAAATATGATGAGTGAGAAGGTAGCTTTTAAGTGGAATGAGGAAGGTAAAAGGGCTTTTGAGGAAATAAAGAGAGCAATTGTGCATGCACCTACTCTAGTTAACCTAGATTTTAGTAAAGATTTTATTATTTACTACTATGCATCAGAACATACTATGTCTGGAATTTTGGTGCAAAAAGGTGAAGATAATGAGGAAGTTCCAATCTCCTTCATGAGCGTGCCTCTGAAGAAGCACGAGTTAAAATACTCACAGATAGAAAAGCAGGCTTATGCAGTAGTGAAAGCCATGAAACAATTCAGGTACTACATACTTCATTCACATTCAACTATATTTGTTCCAAACTCTGCAGTGAAAAGTGTTTTAACTCAGCAAGATATCGGTATCAACAATAGAGCATCTTGGGTCTCTAAAATTCAGGAGTTCAATTTGGATATCAAGCCCACTAAGTTGGTCAGAGGACAAGGCCTTTGTAAACTAATGGCAGAGAATAAGTTCGAAGAGGAGGAAACTATGCCCTTAACTCTATATGTGAGTCATCAGGATTCCTGGTTCACCAATGTTGCCTATTATCTCACTTATGGAGACTGTCCAAGTCATCTCTCTCCTAGGGAGAAATGGAATTTGAAGTTGAAAGTTGCAAAGTACGTTATTTTTTATGGCATACTATACAAAAGAGGCTTGGATGGTACTTTTCTTAGGTGTGTAGATAAACCGCATCAAGAGGCTTTACTAAAAACTTTTCATGATGAGGCGTGCGGGGGTCATTTCTCTTCTATAGTTACTACGTATAAAATCTTTAGAAACTATTACTATTGGCTAGGTATGTTCAGAGATGTGTATGCATGGGTGGCGAAATGTGAGAATTGCAAATTGTTCACAAGAAAACCTCAGTTGGTTGCCTTGCCCTTAAGACCTGTAGTAATTGAAGAGCCCTTTAAACAATGGGGGTTAGATTTTATTGGTCCTCTGAACCCAATTTCCAGTGCTGGACACACTCACATATTAACAACAACTAATTATTTCACTAAGTGGGTGGAAGTTATCCCTATTAAAAAGACCACTACAGAGATTGTGTGCACGTTCCTTAAGGACAATATTCTTGTCAAGTTTGGGGTTCCTCAGAAAATAGTCACAGATAATGCATCAAATTTCTCTTCATCTGAGTTAATTTTATTTTGCTATGATCATGGAATTTATTTGGCACACGCTTCTGATTATTACCCACAAGGTAATGGCCAAGAAGAATCAAGTAACAAAAACTTGATTAATATCATGAGGAATTTGGTTAATGAAAATTTCAAAGACTGGCACAAAAAGTTGCATGAAGCCTTGTGGGCATATTGAACTTCTCCAAAACAAGCCATAGGGATGTCGCCTTTTGAGTTAGTATATGGCATTGACACACAAATATCTCTTCCTGTAGAGTTAGTGGCTTCCAGATTGCAGACTGTAGTAGAAGATGCATTTTTTCAGAGTTCTTTTGAAAAAAGAGTTATGTACTTAACCAAAATTGAGGAAGAGAGGGAAAAGCTAGTTGACAGGATTATGGAACATTAGATGAGGGTTAAAAAGATTTTTGATCAAAAGGCAAGGCCCGGGAAGTTCATGAAAGGTGATCTGGTATTACTATGGGATAAAAGGAGAGAGTCGAAAGGCGCTCATGGCAAATTTGAGTCACTGTGGAAAGGACCTTATGTAGTTCATGAAGTAAGGAGCCCCAATTCTCTTAAACTTGCTTACTAAGATGGCTTTGAATTACCCCTGTCCTACAATGGGCAGGACTTAAAATTGTATCAATTGTAAACAGGAGTCCCCTGTCAGTTTGTACATACAATTCTATTGTGTTAGTATAGGTGCATCAGTTTTGTTGTGAGTCGGACCTTTGTTTTAAGTCATTTTGCAAAACCAAAGATTCAAAGGTTCCCTTGCTTGGTACTTTACAGTTCCAGTCCCAATGTAGAGCCACTGTTGGCGACACACATAAAATTTCCATTCTATATGTCTCCTTGTTTGAGTTATGTCCCCATCTGGTCCGTTGGCTGAGTCATTTGCTTAGAATTCCCCACGTAGTTCAGTCTTTGATGTTTTCCTTAAGTCACACTGTGTTGAACTTGAACCTTGAACTTGAACCTTTTTGGTTCAAGGTTCAAAGTTCAACGGGCGTCGTGTTAAAAGTTTTTCCTCCTACGCGCCTTTAAGTCTTCTTTAGTTTTTGTCAACATTTAACATTGTTTGAACCTTGAACTTGAACCTTTTTGGTTCAAGGTTCAAAGTTCAAGATTTTTCATGTTTATGTTTTCTATTGTGTTTGTTCCTCAAGATTCAAAGTTCGATGTTTAGGCTTCTTGGAGATCTTGTGACTTGGCATGAGGTGGCAGCACGGATTTTAAGATATGATAAACAACATCAAAGAAGAGGAATATTATTTCTTTAATGATTTGAAATTTGTTATTTATAGCAAGTGTGGTGTGGGGGTCCATATTGTCAGATACAAAGTGACTTAGCATTTAATGCATGCTCGAATGCGATCATTTCAGAGTAAGGTCACACTAGTGAAGAGTAATGAGGACAGTCATGGTAATCATGGGTAAGATTTTCTCGACTTTTAAATTGGGTAGCTATCATGTCAAGATTATCATTTTTTTTGGTTAAGTGTTAAGAAGAGTTTGTGGAGTGAGGAGAAATAGGTTGTGACAGGGGTTTGCAGATGACAGAGGAAGGTATGTTCAACAACTTTCCCAATTTTTGCAGTTTGTTTTAGAAAAGAACTAGATATTTTCTTAGTTGTTTGTTTTTGTTTCCCTTTTCTTCTTTGTCTGGGTTAATTGGAGAAAATCACGAGCTAAACATGAGGCCCACTCTACCTAAATTAGTGAATTTTTCTTCCCTTGTAAATTCCTTACCTGAGCTGGGTGATACGGCCTTAGTTCAACTAGATTTAGATGATTTCTTAGAAAGAGTACGGAATCCAGCCGTTGGTCCTATGATGAGAGATATTGCACAGAGTGGTTTATTAGAAGCAGCCACATTTCCCATAGCTGCTCCTTGCCCTGAATTAGTTTTGGAATGTATGAACCACTATGATAAAGCTAGCAGATGCATAAGGAAAAATAATGGTGAGGTTTTGTTGTCCATTGATAGACAAACAGTAATGGTTGTCATGGGTATCCCACATCGGGAACCCTGTGAAGATTGGACAATTGGAAAATCTTATGGAATTTATTCTGAGAAAAAGCAGTATTACAGAACTGTCATTGTGCAAAATTGGCTTTTGAAGTTTCAAAAAGGGGGTTCAAGGCTGCCAAGACCCTTAACCTGTGAACATTTGAATCTTGTGATTAGAGATTTGGTAATATTGTTGAGCAGAGTCAAAGGGAACTCACACTCCTTCTATTGGGAAGACTGGATGTATTTCTTCATTCAAGTAACTATAGATAAAAATCGGTTCATTGACTAGGGAAGTGTTATTGCAGAAAGATTGCATGAGGGTTTGAGCAATTATCTTGGAATGTCGAATTTTTATATGTCTTCATACTTATTATATATGCTAGCCTGTGTGAGGGAATGGTCTAGATTATTTCATGCTAAATGGGTTCAAGGTATTAAAATTTATGAGTATCACCCCCATTTGACTTTAAAAGGACATGTTGATGATTATCTTCGCTAGAATGACATCTTTGCTGAGAGGTTGACCTTTGAATTACAAGATAACTTGCATAGGAGAATGTTTGCAGAAGTGGTTGAACTAGTTAAAATCTATGGCAATTTCTTTACAGAGTTCAATCACTTCACTTACATAAGGGTTGGAGGTTTTAAAGGTGAACCCTTTAGGCTACCTAGGTTTGTTTCAGACTCCTGTATTCTGATTGAAGTTTCCAGGAAGCTAGCCTATGTCACGAAGGATTATGCTGAAGATTCTGGCACAAATGGAATTTTTCCCATCGATTTAGGCCATTACAGTTGTAGGTCTGTCTCTGATGCACTAAATTTGAACTAGAGTTTAAGAGATTTCATTTGAAAACTTTTGTGAAAAGGGATAATTTTGATAGTAATGGTTTTATAACCCAAAATGTGAAGAAGATAGTGCCTAATAAACATATACCCCAGTTGGAGGATTATTAGGAAGATTGCCCAGATGAGTTTGAAGTGAGAAAGAGGAGTTGGTCCAAGTTAACTTTGAAACAGATTCATGACATGAAATTGCCAATGGATACTTCAAGTGTCACTACTGATGATGAAGATGTACTGGATTCAGAGTTTATGAAACGAGTACATAATGAACCTCTGCCAGAAGTTGACTGGAGTAAAAAGATGGAAGATAGCATTCAAACATGCACTTTCAGCATAATCCGTAGAACAAAAAATTGGCTCAGGAGTTGTTTATTTCATCTGACGAGAGCAACTAGTTCAAGAAACAAAAATGGAAAGAGGAAGGCCACAAGAAAAACCTTTGTTTTAACTAACATCCCTGTTTCTGTTGCAGGAAAAAGGCAGGCTAAGATTAAAGAAGAGAAACTTGACATTGAAGCTGCACTTTCTATTGGTGGTTGGGTTACCAGGTCAATGCACAAGAAGAACTTTCAACCACCTGCCGCTCATCTCATTCTCGATTTGGACGCTGAGGAAGTACAATGCAATATGATAGCCCCTGTTTCAGATACTGATAAGGTCTTAACTGACTCAGATGCTACTGTTCAAGATTCACAGACGCTTGATATCTGGTCTAATTTAGACAATGCTACACAGCCACCTTCAGGAGCTATGCAATCTAAGGAAATGACACTAGCTCCTAAATGGTTAAATGACTCAATTACCAAGAAAAGAGATGTGGTTCCTATTTCGGTGTCGATGGAAGATGCTATAAGTAAATGCTTGGGAAGATCCACGAAGCCAAAGTGGTTAAAAATGGAGTCAATGATTGGTTTTGATGAAGACACAAAGCACTGGACTGTAGACATTGCCAAACCTATACCTGATAAGGATGCTGCCACTGCTGATAGTTCTGATACTTAATGTTAAGTACAAATGCCAAGCTGATAAGATGAGAGGGGGGGGTGAATCATACAAACTTAATCTTCCATAAAAATATCAGATTCAACCTCGGTAACATATACTTCAATGATATAACCAAAATTGTTAAACATGCAAACTCAAAAGCATATAAACAACATAAACCTCATAACACCAGATTTAATGTGGAAACCCAAATACGGAAAAACCACTGTGGGATTTCGAACCCACTAAGAAATATACTCTTCTAGAGTATGCTCGGTTAAAAGCAAATCTTATTAAAGATTACAAACACATTGCTAGATGTGACCCGGTTAAGGGATTTCCCTCAGATCTGTTAGGATCTTCACCTTGTTAGAAGTGACCTTGATAAAGGATTTCAAACACTCAATCAGAATGTCACCTTGCTAGAGGGTTTTACAAATAAGACTGTTAAGTCCACTTGGTTAAGATATTTTCTATCACTTCACAAAATAACAGTAATAAAAATCTATCTGCAACTTCACATCTAAAATGCTAAAGCAGATTCTTATTTGCTCAATACAATCTAGACATAGAACTAATTTTGTCCATATGTTGGGCTCTATACTTTGTTATACAAATAGTTCTTCAAGCTTCTGTGCTCGGTAATTACTATGTAGCATCCCTATGCATACATTTGCCTGCATACATTGTTTATCAACAGTTCCCTATTTCTAAACAATTGCCAACCGCTTAATCTCCTTGATCACATTTCCCATGATCTATCATAGCCATCAGATCTTCAAAATTTGACCAGGTTCAATGTATTCTTCGATCTGAAAAACATTTTACCCCACCTTGGAACTTGCATACATTTCTTGGAACTTGTGCTAGGGTATGCGGTTCAATCTGCACTGTAGATCTTCATGCCGATTTTCCTTTGCCATAGATTCTTTAACAAACTTTATACACAGCATACCAATCATTTAATCAGTTCCAGCTCATCAGCTCCCTTCATTAAATAACGCATGTAACCATTTGATGCATTCTGTTATAGCTTGGTTACAACTCGGTAAATACTAAACTTTACTCAATAGACACTTTGTCTTCATTAACCAATAGCGATAACCTTAGGGTTTACCGACTAGGTTATTTGCTCGGTAACATAGTATAGTATTAACCTTACAATAAATAACATATGTATGATATCAAAACAATCTAAACGTCATGATCTCATCATTGTCTAACTTGGTAATAGTTGCCCATTGAATAACTTATTCATCATATTCTTTCTGTGTCTTTTACTGACACCTTTATACTCATCAAATCATACTTCTCAAGATATGGCAACATCATACTGATTTAGAAAATCAATATCTTGACATCAATGACAAAATAATAATACTAAGACAGTAAATCATCCTTAATCAATTATATCCATAATCATCAACAACCTTCTCAATATCCTTATTGAAATGCCAACAATCTCCCATTGTCTGTTATAATGCCAACAATCTCCCCCTTTGGCATTGATGGCAAAACCTATTGATTTGACCTAATTGATTCGAATTGTTGTGATATTCTGAAATGCTGAAATGTTCTCCACCTGTCATTAATCTTCTCCCCCATACATTGTACTTCTCCTCTTTTCTCAGTCTTTCTTTTCTTCAGTCTTCTCCAGTCTTCTCCCCCTTTGACAACAATGCCAAAAAGTAAAGAACTAAAACATAATTTCTTCCTGTATGAAGTGATTTCCTGTTGTGATGTATCAACTTAGTCTTGGTCAGAGCATTTTGTCTTCAATTCCTGTTTCCTGTATTGTTTCCTACACACCTTTAGAAAACCTCCTAAAGTGTGTAAACCAACATCAAATCCTAAAATATATTCTGTAGAGTCATCAAATTGATGCTTTCACCGAACTTGGTCAGTGAATGGAAGATAGGGGTAGGACCCCTAACTTACTTTTGAGATACTCAAAAGTGTCCCTCGGCAGTGGCTTGGTGAATATATCTGCTATTTGTTCCTTTGTGCTAACATACTCCAACACCACTTTCTTCTCTTGAGATTCTTCTCTAAGATAATGATATTTGATAGAGATGTGTTTCGTCTTAGAGTGCATAACAGGATTCTTTGAAATTTTAATGGTACTAGTATTGTCACAGAATATAGTTACTGGCTCGGTAACTTTCTCATTTATACCATCCAAAAGTTGTTTGATCCATGCTATGTTCATACAATTTAATGTTCTGGCAACATATTCAGCTTCTGTTGTTGACTGTGAAACACATCCTTGTTTCTGGCTAAGCCAACTTACTAGTCTTTCTCCTAAAAAGAAAGCTCCTCCACTTGTGCTTTTTCTGTCATCAATGTTGCCTGCCCAATCAGCATCAGTATAAACTTTTAAATCAAAGTCATTTCCTTTCTGATATACTAAGCCATAATCCTTAGTGCCTTTCAAGTATCTAAAAATTCTTTTGATTGCTGTCATGTGTGTTTCCTTGGGATCTGCAGAGAATCTTCCAACTATACCTACTGCATGTGCTATATCTGGCTTGCTGTGAACAACATATTATAGCTTTCCAATCATGGATTGGTAAAGTGTCTCATCAACAGATGCAGATTCATCATTCTTTGATAATTTACAGTTGGTAGTCATAGGAGTAATTACTGGTTTTGAATCCTCCATTCCAAATTTCTTCAAGATTTCCTTTATGTACATGGATTGAGTAATGAAAATCTCATTTTTCATTTGCAGTATCTGTAAACCTATAAAATACTTTATCTCACCGATTAATGACATCTCAAATTCTTTGCTCATTTCATTTCCAAAGTTCTTGTTTAAAGAGTCATTTCCACAAAATATAATATCATCAACAAATATGGCTGAGATCAGTATTCCATTTTCATCATTCTTCATGTACATAATGTTGTTCTCACTTGTCCTTATAAAACCAATCTTAATCAAATAAGAGTGCAACCTTTCATACCATGCTCTAGGTGCTTGTTTCAAACCATATAATGCTTTGTTCAATTTACATACCTGATTTTTACTCTTGTCTTCAACAAATCCTTCAGGTTGTTCAATAAAAACTTCTTCTTCTAATATACCATTCAGAAATGCAGATTTGACATCCATTTGATATACCTTGATTTTTTTGTAAGCAGCATATGCCAACAATGTTCTTACTCCTTCTAGTCTAGCCACAGGTGCAAAAGTTTCACCATAATCAATTCCTTCTTCTTGGGCATAACCTTTGCAAACTAGTCTTGCTTTATTTTGAATGACCTCTCCTTTTTCATTCAGCTTGTTTCTGAAAATCCACTTTGTACCGATTACACTTTTGTCCTTCGGTCTTGGGACTAGTGTCCATGTGTCATTCTTCTTGATTTGATCAATCTCTTCTGTCATAGCATTTATCCAATCTTCACTGTTAAATGCCTCTTTCACTATTCTCGGCTCAAATTCAGATATTAGACATGTGTTCTATCTCAGTTTGTTCCTTGTCATAACTGGATCATCCTTATCTCCTATAATCTGACTTGACGCATGATGTCTTCTGACATATTTGGCTAATATAGGCTCGGTAGGCTCTGTATGATGTTCTTCATCACTCGGTAACTGGATATTCTCTTCATTTTCTTCAACATTTTTCTCGGTAAGACTTCTCGGTTGAACATAGACAAATTCATCATAGTCTTCTAGTTCCTTGGAATTTCCTTCATCATTTCTTTCTGCAAATTCATCAATTTTCACATTTGCACTTTCTACTATTTTGTTAGATGATTTGATCAGACATTTAAATGCTTTGCTTCTAGAAGAATAACCAAGAAATGTTCCTTCTTCACTTTTCTGATCAAAGTTGCCATTTCTATCATCTTTGTGTACATAGCATCTACTTCCAAAGATTTAGAAATAACTTACATTAGGTTTCTTGTCATACCAGATTTCATATGGTGTCTTCATAGTTCCTTTCTTCAGTTGTACTCGGTTCAGGGTGTAAACTACTGTGCTTATTGCTTCTCTCCAAAATGTTTGTGGCACTTTCTTTTCAATCATAAGGGTTCTGGCACAATCCACAATAGATCTATTTCTTCTCTCAGCTATTCCATTTTGCTGTAGAGTTCTCAGTGTAGAGACTTGTCTTTTAATACCATGATCATTCAAGAATAAGTTGAACTCATCAGATGTGAACTCTCCTCCTTTATCTGATCTAAGACATTTCTGTTGTCTTCCTATTTCATTTTCAACTCTTGCCTTGTACCATTTAAACATTTAAAAAGCTTCTGATTTTTCTTTTAAAAACATAACTGACATCATCCTTGAGTAATCATCCACAAATAATATGAAATATGTATCACCATAATAACTTTGAACTTTCATAGGACCACAAAGATTGGTGTGCACAAGATCTAAAATTCCCTTCGAAGTGTAAGACTTACTTGTAAAGTTTGATCTTGTCATCTTACCCATCTGGCATCCTCGGCACATAGCATTCTCAGGTTTTTCCAAACTCGGTAGACCTCTTACTCGGTGCTTCTTACTTATTTTGATCAGATTATCAAAATTTACATGACAAAACCTTTTATGCCATAACTAGGTATCATCTATCTTTGCATACAGACACTTATTCTGAGTTGAGTCAAGGTGAAATGTGTTAACTTTTGTTTGTGTCCTGGTAGCAACTAACTTTCCATTCTTGTCATGAACTTTGACAATTCCTTTCTAAAATTCTATTCGGTATCCTGTATTGTTTAGATGTGCTACACTCAACAAATTGTATTTCAAACCTTCAACCCAATAAACATCATTGCATCTTGCATTGTCAAGAAGTGTTATAGATCCTTTACCTTTTACTGGACATGGTGCATCATTACCAAATCTTACATAGCCTCCATCATAATCTTCTAACATAACAAACTTGTGTTTATCACCAGTCATGTGATGTGAGCATCCACTATCTATGATCCAAGAATTATTAGTATTTATGTGAGATATTAGGGCTTTTTCTTAATACCTTTCTTCATCTGATCCATCTTTGATAGCCACATAAACTACTTCCTCAGTATCAGTTTCATCTAATTTATCATCATTGGATTCCTCATCAGCTATTAAGCATGTCTTTCTATCTCTTCTTTTGAAGTCTTGATGTCCTCTGTAATGATTGTCTTTCTATCTATTATCTCGGTAATCTCTCTTTTCAGTAGAATCTTTGCCAGGATAGTTAGAAGCCATGTGTCCTATCTTATCACAATTGAAACATTTCAAAGGTAGTTTTCCTTTATACTTACCTTTGCCTCTCGATAACCTTCTGGCTAATAGTGCTTCAAACTCTTCTTGCTTTCTGATTTCCTCATACAGTTTGTGTACTTCCTCCATGTTCTTACGAAATCTTTCACTTGCTCCACTGCGATCTCCTTCAGAGTACTTATACTTTCTTTCATTGAAATTATTAGATTCATCAAGATGAAATGAACTAAATGCAGATTCAACTTTATTTACCGAAGACCCACTGTTATCAAAATTACTTAACTCAAATGCCTGTAGCTTACCAATAGTAGCATCTAAAGAAACTGGCATATTGGGTATAGACCTTAATTCATTGATTGCAGAGACTCTGATTTCATAAGCTGGTAGAAGGGTTCTTAACAACTTGCTTGTTATATCCTTTTCTTCAATGGTTCCACCTGCTCCTTTGATTTGATTGACAATCTCCTTTAGTCTTGTATTGTATTGAGTTATGTTCTCACCTTCATTCATCCTTATAGATTCAAGTTGCCCTCTTAGACTGTCCACTTTTGCTCTTTGAACATGTTCATCACCGCCATATACAGATATGAGCTTGTCCCACATTGCCTTTGCATCATTGCAGCCTTCTAGATCATTAAACTCTGAGTCGGTCAATGCAGATGTTATTTCAATCATTGCTTGGATATGTTCTTGCTTTGCCTTTATCTCTTCCATTGTCAATGGATAGGTGCTCGGTGTAATGAAATCATTCTCTAGATAATATACATCATATTCTCCAACTTCTAATAGGTGCAGCTTCATCCTTTTCTTCCATGTAGAGAAACTTGACTTGTTTAGCTTCGATGCATCCCTATTATACATCTTTGGATCTTTGCCTCAAGTACCTTTAAACTTTTCTTCTGGAGTCCAAAGCTCTGATACCAATTGATAGTTCTGATACTTAATGTTAAGTAAAAATGCCAAGCTGATAAGATGAGAGGGGGGGGTGAATCATACAAACTTAATCTTCCATAAAAACATCAGATTCAACCTTGGTAACATATACTTCAGTGATATAACCAAAACTGTTAAACATGCAAACTCAAAAGCATATAAACATCATAAACCTCATAACACCAGATTTAACGTGGAAACCCAAATAGGGAAAAACCACTATGGGATTTCGGACCCACTAAGAAATATACTCTTCTAGAGTATGCTCGATTAAAAGCAAATCCTGTTAAAGATTACAAACACATTGCTAGATGTGACCCGGTTAAGGGATTTCCCTCAGATCTGTTAGGATCTTCACCTTGTTAGAAGTGACCTTGTTAAAAGATTTCAAACACTCAATCAGAATGTCACCTTGCTAGAGGGTTTTACAAATAAGACTGTTAAGTCCACTCGGTTAAGAGATTTTCTGTCACTTCACAAAATAACAGTAATAAAAATCTATCTGCAACTTCACATCTAAAATGCTAAAGAAGATTCTTATTTGCTCAATACAATCTAAACATAGAACTAATCTTGTCCATCTGCTGGGCTCTATACTCTGTTATACAAATAGTTCTTCAAGCTTCTATGCTCGATAATTACTATGTAGCATCCCTGTGCATACACTTGCCCGCATACATTTTTTATCAACAGTTCCCTATTTATAAACAATTGCCAACTACTTAATCTCCTTGATCACATTTGCCATGATCTATCATAGCCATCAGATCTTCAAACTTTGACCAAGTTCAATGTATTCTTCGATCTGAAAAACATTTTACCCCGCCTTGGAACTTGCATACATTTCTTGGAACTTTTGCTAGGGTATGCGGTTCAATCTGCGTTATAGATCTTCATGTCGATTTTCATTTGCCATAGATTCTTTAACAAACTTTATGCATGACATAGCAATCATTTAATTAGTTCCAGCTCATCAGCTCCCTTCATTAAATAACGCATGTAACCATTTGATGCATTCTGTTACAACTCGGTTACAACTTGGTAAATACTAAACTTTACTCGGTAGACACTCTGTCTTTATTAACCGATAGCGATAACCTTAGGGTTTACCGACTAGGTTCTTTGCTCGATAACATAGTATAGTATTAATCTTACAATAAATAACATATGTATGATATCAAAACAATCTAAACATCATGATCTTATCATTGTCTAACTCGGTAATAGTTGCCCATTGAATAACTTATTCATCATATTCTTTCGGTGTCTTTTACTGACACCTTTATACTCATCAAATCATACTTCTCAAGATATGGCAACATCATACTAATTTAGAAAATCAATATCTTGACATAAATGACAAAATAATAATATTAAGACAGTAAATCATCCTTAATCAGTTATATCCATAATCATCAACAACCTTCTCAATATCTTTATTGAAATGCCAACAATCTCCCATTGTCTGTTATAATGCCAACAATTGCTTCGGAGGCAAATTATACCATTGAACAGGTTGATTTGGGGGTCGGAACTAGAGCAGTTGATGTAAAACATTTGGAGACTTCAACTAAATGGATTATCTCCCGCACCTGGAAGGATGAGAAGGACAAGGTTGAGTTGAAGCAGAATCTAATGCAAACGGCCCAATACATTCATGCCCTATAGAACAATCCATTGTCATTGTGTCAGAGCTTGGTCCCCTTTAGTTCAAAATCCCCAAGGAATCAGAAGTTCTTTGATGAGGTTCAACGAAACAAAATGATTGCACAGATTTTCTCTGAATCACTCACCTCGATCGTGCATCAAGGAACCAATTACATATCAGATTTAGTTTAGATTTTCAAGGATGCTAATGAGATTACCAAAGAACTGGATGCTGATTTAATCTCATGGCAAAAAGAAAAGACAAAATGGGCGGTGATTTCAAAGCAAATGCAAGATATCCAATGCTATGGCTTGATGAGCTTTCTTGCCGAAAGATAAGTGCCAGGGCTGAATGAGGACATAATGTTTATATGCAGGGGAAGCATAGAGTGGCGCAACCAAATCATTGGACAAGGTCCTAGCGAATCCACCAATCTGCGAGGTGAACTAACAGCCTTAAGAACAACTATTCAAAAGGATTTGCGTTGCATGGATGTTCAATTGCTTAAGGAAGATAACCAGACTTTGGAAGCTACTGCAAAGATGATCGATCAGTTCAGCAGCCACATTAAACAAATTAAAGTGGAGAAATCCTTGGTTGTGGAAGATTTTACGAGGATTTCCAAAGTGGAATCGATGCTCACGGTTTGTCTAGGTCACTTGGATTCACACAGGGACAATGTACAGATGGTAAAGAGGAAGAAATAACTCTGGAAGCAGAGAGTAATACACATCAGCCTGCCGCACGTTACAGTGATTCAAGAGTTTTCAAAGGTGCATCGAGAGTGGAGTGCGGCAAAGGCGGTTATGGCGTCCATTCAAACTAATAACCCAAGCAATCCAACGGAGACAGAATCGACGACATGACTAGCACTCCTGATAGTTGTCCGCCAGCGAGTCTAGTCATTTGTTTTTAGTTTCAATTATGCAGTTAGGGTAGCTTGTCATTAACTCTTTCGAGTTAATTTTTATCTTGGGTTCAAACTATTGGTCTGGGGACCTATTTATATGTTTTGTAATGACTTTATTGGGGTTCACTAAGTTTTTGAAAAACTATCTCTTGAATTTTGCTGAAAGACTCTGTGTATGGAAAGTTGATAGTCATCTATGAATGAAAATCGAATAACAATTATTTTTGACTTCGAATCTGTGTGTTTGATGTCTGAAATTTGATTTCTATGAGAATCTGTTTCAAGCAAAGATCTGTTATAGCTTTCTCTGTGCGCATAAAATTACCAGCGGGATTCACCTTATAAGCTTTTCATTTTGTTTTAGTGTACATGTGAAGTATGTCTGCTTTATACAAAGAGATATACAAATCAATGCTTGCGTTCATTCAGTGTTGACTTGTGAATGCAATAACCTTTTCTATGCTTTCTGGTGAAAAGTATAATATTGGTTGTGTGTAATTTGAAGTTGATTGAATATTTGCTAGAGGGAGTTGTACCTAAATTCAGAGGTTAACCAATATAATGATTTTCCAACTGTTTGGTGAAATTTGTCTTTCATTTCTTGGTCTTAAGGGTATCCAAATTAACTAAAGTGCAAAAGACAAATCTATTTACCAACGCATCTATGTCTCGGAGGTCTGTTGCTGCAGATCCTTGGCATGATCTTTAGATTGGTAAGGTCCATCTTGTTTTTTCTCATTTATGTTTATACGAACATCTAATTAATACTCTAGCTGAGATATTTGCACATTAATATGTTTGCATATACAGTCTTATTTTAGTAGCATTCAATTATAGGGTGATGTTGGATGGTGTGGATAATGTCACGGTTGTGTATGCTAATTATAACTCAATGTTTGCCTTCTATAATTCATATGTATGAATAAGTTGAAGGTTGGGAGTATTTTTACTGCATGTGTACCATTATCTTCTAATGGTAAACACTTTGGTTGCCAATAAACAACTTTTATTGCAAATCTGTATGGGATTCCTAGAATCTAACTCCCTTCTGTTGTCCCCTTATTTCCAATAATTGTTTGGTTTAAAAAAAATATGGGTGTTCTTTGTCTTGTGGTATCTTCACGTATTATTTTTTCAAACCAGGAAGGAAGTGCATTTTAATGTTGTTTCTCATGTACCTGTAAGACAGGAATTATTGGTAATTCACAGTTTGGCTTTATTTTTATATTTGGATACATCATTTTAACCCCTTTATGTTGAACATATGGATGCAGGACCTAGAGCTCCTGCAGTTTTTAATTGTGTAAGTACATAGTGCATTGTGTAACTTCATTCTTTATTTCTTTACTCTTTGGGGTTGTATGCCTTGCTCCTGTTAAAATTCTTTGGCAAATGTTATTCTTGAATAAATGATTGTCTAAATAAATCTACTTGAAAATATGCTCCACAAATGTGTTGTTTTTTGCTGGAGAACCTTCTCATCATTCAATGTTTAAGTTGTTACTTGATCTTGGCAGTATCCATAGTTATTTGCATACTTCTTGACCTATTAAATGAGTCTTAGGATTGAATTAAACAATTGATATTCAAAGGTTGATGTTTGGTCACTCGCTAAATGTTTTTTGTTCTTAGATATTTAGGAGACTAAAATGTTTTCTTTGATACTCTAGGTTGTGGAAATTAGTAAGGGAAGTAAAGTGAAGTATGAACTGGACAAAAATATTGGTCTGATCAAGGTAAGCTTGTTTGCTTTGTGAGTTGAAAAGTTAGGTTCTTCTAGTTGCTCCTTTCTTTACATTATTGCTCTTCTAGTTGATCATATTGCTTGTGGTAAGAGAATTTTCGAATTGGTTTGAATTGACTGAAGATAAAAATGGGAAAAATATTTACATCAAAAGAATTCCAGAATTTAATTCTTTGGCAAATTTTTCCAAGCTTCATAAAAATGAAATCGGTGGAGAGGATTTGTAGATTGCGGTTGTTAGTTATCGCAAGAAATTACCGTGGTCGATTCTTCAGCTCGGATTCTAGGTCAAAGAATTATCATTCTTGTGTTTAAAAGAAAATTAGTTTGATTTTCATATTTGAAAATATAATTCATCTTTTCAGCTCATAGTGAAAATATAATTTCTTTTTTATTTTTATATATCTGAAATTTTTATAATTAAAATTTTCTAGCAGCCCTAATATGGTTTTCATTTATCTGCAGGTTGATTGGGTAGCCGCTATTCACATTGCTGATAAAGAGTAATTCTTGAACTTGATTTTATATCTGGTCTTTTTTTATGAAACGAAATAGTTATTTTATTTTCGTGTCTATTCCCAATTTTAATTTAATTGTTTGGGAGACTTTTAAGTCCATGTGGGGTAAACATGAATGAATGAAAGATTTTTAATGATGTCTACCAAAGATTTAAGGGAGCAAGAGACACAAAATTAATACATTTTTAAATTCTTTTTGGATGTCAGCTTTTTCATTATGAATTTTGATCAAGAAACACACTGTTTTGTGAAGTCTTGTCTTATCAAATAGCTAGTTCAAACTGTCCACCTTCAAATTATTTTTTAACCGAATAAGAATATCAACTTAAGCAACACACTCAATGATGAAGTGCCATTTGATTTCAACCAACCGTTTCTTACAAAACATGCAAGTTCTTTTTCCCAATCTTCCATGGGGACTATCCATCTACCTATTTCACATCTAAGATGATGAGAATTGGTACTCAACTCCATGAATAAATTTTTAACCTTTTCTTTAGTTTCGGCCATCAAATAGGCTTTTTCCTTATGCTTCCACCTAGGATTGAATTCTTGACATAGTGTACCTTTTTGTCCAATCTATTTTGTCTGCATGACATCACTGAATTTTTCTAACACCAACTTTTTAAGCTCCTCATTAGTATTAGGACGTTCTTGCAAATTAATGTTGCATTTGTCCATCCATTTGTTGTTTTACTTCTTCCAAGTCTTCTTCCTACAGTTTAATTCCTCCTCCACAACCATTTTGAGTCAACGATGCTTAGACATATTTTTACCTTTCTTAAGTAGCTTAACAAATGAGTTATCATTGATGCTTCCATCGGGAACATACCGGCCTGCTAAAAGGATCGCATAGGGACTGTTGATATGACTTTGAGATTACTAGTGATTAGATGTGTTTGATTTCTTTCTAATTATCTTCACTTGTGGTTTGACATGCTACTCCCTGAAACCTCAGAACCATAGAGGACAACAGACACAACCAACAAACCAAAAAGGATTTTCTCAGTCTTCCAATCTCATAACTCCACTTTCCTACACCTATCCCAGAGAAAGCAAGATTCTCTCAATCCTTGAATCCTTTTGGACCACATTTTTTCTATTCTCTTGGGTAAATTTGAGATAAAAAAGCTCCTCAAATACTGTGTGGGGGTAAGCATGGACTGTATTCTATTTCATTCCCTTAGTTTTTTGCATGGATCACATTCTTATTCCACAATCGTAACTACACAAACCTGTTTTCTCTATTCTACTTTAAGGTAGTATGATTGGATGGTGATGTTTTATATGCTCTATTGAAACCATGCTTCTTGTTACATAAGTATTCATCCTATTAGATTTGGTGGCAGCTTGTGGGTTCAGTTTGGCTTTTGACTACTTCGAACCCACAAGGAGGGATGTTGTCACTAGGTCTGATGGGTGGACTTCAAGGTAATAGTAGTATTTGTATGAAGTCAATCCTAATTTTGTAGAGGCACAGAAGGATTGTAAGGAATTGATAAGCATTGATAGAAGTAAGTAGTTAGATTACTTGGTTCAAAATGAGATGTTTAAGTCAAATGTGCATACCAAGAAGTTTAATGAGATAAAGTCTAATTAAGGAAAAGCATGACAGTTTAGCAAGGCACTTTGGAGTAGACAAGGCAATTGCATTGGTGAGCAACAATTGTTTTTTGCTGCAAATATACGAGGATGTCAAGAAATTTTATCAAAGTTTTAGGACTTGATAGTTCAAAAAAGGAATTATTTGAAATGTTGGTTTGCAATGTATTAGCCATTACCAATACTAAAGAAAATTTGGGAAGAGTTAATATGGACTTTTCATTAGAACAATTAAGAATATAGTGAGGGTACAATCCAAACATAGTCATGGCCGTCATCATTCTCTCGCTAGATGAGTGGTCATGGCCGTCGTCAGAAGAGTCCCACCTAGGAAACATCTGACATCCACCCAGGAAACATCTGACGAGGATATTGTATGCTCGACGACATTCTCTCATCGGATGAGTGGGCATGGCCGCCGTCGGAAGAGTCCTAGGTGTCGTCAGAATTCTGATGCCAGTCAATGAAACATCCAACAAGGATGTTTTATGTTCACCATCATTCTCTCATCGGACAAGTGTCGGAAATCCGACGTCCACCCAGGAAACATTCGATGAGGATGTTGTATGCCTAATGACATTCTCTTGTCGGGTGAGCGGTCATGGCCATCGTCGGAAGAGTTCTGGGTGTCGTCAGAATTTCAACGCCAGTCACCGATGAGGATGTTGTATGACCAACATCATTATCTCGCCGGATGAGCAGTCATGGCCGCTGTCGGAAGATTCCTAGGTGTTGTCGACATTCCGACATTGGCGAGCATTGTCAAAATGTCTGACTACAAGTTTTCGACGGTTGCGTTTGTCGGTAGTCCGACGAAAAATAGTCAGAATTCCAACGAACGACCATTGGAATTGAGCCCCAAATGTACTAGTGCTAATTGACTTTTTCTTTTCCTTTGTTATCTTTTCACGTTGATGCTTCACCCTTCTTATAATTTGGGAGTGGAGTTTTAAAGGCAATAAGTGATTCTTTTGTTTTATGTCCATCCACGATTAAATACTACTTCATTATCTATCAAGTCTTGAATAACATGCTTCAATCTTTGACAGTCATTCTTCATATGTCCTTTGCTTCGATGTTAATCACAGTAATGATTGTCGTTCCACCATGTTGGTTTAACTTTGGGTTTAAAATCTCTTGCTTTCAGTAATGTGATCAATTTATTTCCAAGAATTGTTTTCAAAGCCAATTCAAGTGGTTCACCAATAGATATAAACTTTCTACAAAAAATGGTGGAAGATGCTTTAGGTTTATTGTTGTCTTGATTAACCACTATTGTATGACTTGATAGATTGAAGATAGGTTTCTTTGGTTTTAATTTATTAGCATCAACCACTCCATCATTGACAATGTTTCTATTTCTTATCCAAAACTTTGGTTTATCTTTGTTGTTATTGTTGTTGGAAGAATTTGTTCCTTCTTTAGAAAGTTTTAATACTCCTCTTTTAACCAAATCATCTTCAATATTGATTCTATTTTCAATCATTTTTTGAAACTTGGTGGACATTATAATTTGAGATTATAATTCATTTATCTATTTATATTATCAATGAAAATGTCCATCTTTTTGTGATCAGTGTGCGAGGATATCTAACAAACAATCGCCTCCATCTTCGCAAGAATGCCATGAATGATTCCCCATTTTTTTGTTTTGTGTTACATAGATCAAGCATGGTTATTTCATGTTGAATGTTGTATGAATATTGAGAAATAAATTTATCCACCAACTCTTCAAATGATTGAATACTAGGTGAAAGTTTTGAAAACCACTCCATAGCTTGTCCACCCAAGCTCCTTGGAAATAACCTCATTAGATATGTGTCATTATGTGCAAATTTTATAATCATTGTACAAAAACTTCTCACATGATATTGTGGATCAATTTTCCTATCATATTTATCATATTTAGGAATTTCACAATTGGGTGGAAAAGGTATCATGTTTAAACTTCTATCAAATGGATATGGACAGATATCTTCTAATGAGTATTCTTGGTGGTTCCCCTTTGTATATCTTGGATTTGTTGTTGAAGTGCTTGTTTTTGTTGTGTGAGAGTCAAGAGGGTATTATCTACATTATTCCTCATTTCGCTCCTATCATCATGAGTTCGAGTGTTATTGGTTTGATTTGTGTTATTTTGTGCTTCACTTGTTACTTCAATTTGTCTTAATCGTGTGACATCAAAGTCATGAGGCAATTTCACACCCAAGTTTGCCAAAATTAGGAAGTATTTCTCTTTATCAGATTCTAATACCTTTCCCATGAATTTTCCAAATATGGGATCTTGTTGTGCTTCTTTGATTGTTTCCTAAGATATGTCTTCTTCGTCATCATCTTGATTACATGACCTAAAAGGAATTTCTTCTTCCATTGTAGATTTTTTCTTTTGCTTCTGTTGTTTAAGTCTTTTCCTTTGATATCTAGTCAAAATTGGTATACAAGTGATTAAGATTTTTAAGCTTTGGTCTTTTCTTGAAGTGAAATTTTAATGCGAGTTAACTGATTCAAATAGAAAAGATCCTATTGAGAAGACTGGTGTGATTTGATTTAAAAGCCTTTCTTTCATAATAAAGGATGATAGATCCTAATAAATGAAACTGTGTTGAGAAATCAGAGATCATAAATGATAACTATGCACTTGGGATGTTTGATCTAAGATTTTTTAAAGAGGTTTCACTTATAAGACCAATTTTTTCTTAATTCTGACACTAATCTAGTGACGATGACAATGAATTCAACTCTAAAAAGGGTATCTGAATCTAATTTTTGTTTTCTGTTATATGTCATATTTTTCTCTCTATCTGAGGTGTGAAGAGGTGTATGCACTAGATTGTTCGGTCTATGCACTAAATTGTGCTTCCAATGCACTAGACTATTCTTTGTATGCACTAAATTGTACTTTGAATGCCCTAACCTGGTCACTCTATGTGTTATTTTGGGAACCTTGATGCGCTAATCTATTAACTCTATGTGCCAAAATGTTTTGCCTATGCGCTACTAGGTTCAATATATGCATTGTTATGTGGGTTCTATGCGTCGATGTTTTCAATGGATGTGCTAATCTTTTTAGTTAATGCACTATTCTCATTGGTTAAAGCGCTAAAACGCCCTGATTGTTGAATGTTTTGACAATTTGATATCGTTTTAGATTAAAATTGTGTGTGTTTTAATGGATGATTTTCTGATTAATGGTGCAAACACAGAAGCAAGTATTCGAACAGTTGTTTTTCCCTAAAATATAAACATTGAGTGTATGTTTGAGGTCAAAGAAAACCCAAATTTCTATGGGTATAACACATAGAAGACAATTCAAACAATTTTGTCCTAGGGAATTGGATGCAATGCGATAACTTAGCCCACATCCTAGAATCTTTATGACGCAAGTGTAAGCACCCTAAGAGGGGATACCCAGTATTATAGTTGTCGAGAGGCGGCAAGTAGGGGCCTCCATGACTAGAAGGATGATGCAATCACCCTCTCCCCAAAAGGCTACAAGTATCTTATGCAAAGTCAAGTATTTTTGCATTTCCTCCAAGGACCCTGATGGTGAGTGTCTTGGGGGGAAAACCTTCTATCCCCTTGCATTGATAATTATCACACCAAAGCTTAAAAAGGTGGCTTCTATTTTAATGGTACTAGTAAGGGCATCCATTTGGAGATTCGGGATATAAACTCCGTTAAGAGGTCTCCTAGCCATGAGAACCAAGGTTTGATACATCTGAAGGTATGGAGGAGAGCTATTACAAAGCACTTTCGTTGATCTCAATTTTCATCAAGACCACTTCTATTTTATAGTGGGTTGGATGAACTTGTCTCTAGGTGTTCCCACTTAGGTTGTTCCCCTCTCACCTGACCTTATGGGCTACTCGGGAGGGTAAGCCTTCTAAGGTATTGCACAACTAAAAATGAAAAGATGACGAGTCTGGTTTTTTATCACCCAATGAAGGGGAGAGCATACTCACCTATCATCTTAGACATAGAAGACATGGTGTTCCTTTAACTTCCTAAATAAAATAGATTCCTAATTTAACAAATCAAAACAACTCCAACCCCTACGGATACTGTAAGTAGTTTTATATTTGTCTTTGACATCATATTTAGTACCTACAAAATAAAAAGATGTTGATTAGTCTCGAAATTTTAAAATTATACAAATAAACATAGATGCACTAAAACAGAGAGTATATGCGCTAAAATAAGACTCCTATGCGCTAACCTACTACTTAAATGTGCTAAAAAAATTAAAACAGAAACAGTTCTATTAGATCCCGTGGATGTGCAAAAATGTAAGGCTTATGTGCTAATCTGGATCATGTATGTGCTAAAATAGAGATCTGATGCGTTAGTATTTGCAATGTATGTGCTAAATTGTTTCTCTGAGCTAACTTGCCAAGGAAAACCTACAAGAAAATATTTAAAATGGGCAGTGGGTGTCAAAAAAATGTGTATAAAAATATGTGAATCAAACCATAAAAGCATAAACACACATCCAATGAAATATTATATCAAGGAAACAAATAATAAGAAAAATTAATAAACCACTCCTTGATGGCATCTCATTGTCCTCTATCTTCAAGGACCTTTTGGATCTATGGATTGGACCTCAACAACTACATGATCTACAAGATGACAACTTGAAGAACGAGTGTGATCTACTACTGTTCTAGATTCTAAATGCAAAATGCCAAATGGATAATCATGATACTAGATTAATGTGACAACTATGCTAAGATGATTGATGCAAAGACTAAGATGTTGGTATGCTTAAGTGTAAATGAAAAATTGCAGAGTGTAAGCCTATAATGCAAGATTAAGTGGGGGTTTATGACTGAAAAATGAAGATATTTATAATTTTTCCATGACATGAGCTTAGGTGGCAGAAATCAACGGTGCATATTCGATTTGTAGCAATGAATGGTGGGAGATGAGGAGGTTAGAAGAGAATCAAGGAGATATGACACTTGTCATTCTTAGGAGGACAAGTGGCATAGAGGAAGAGGACATGTGGCAAGAAGGCCAAGTATCCTCATGAGAGGAGAGATACCATAGGATGTTAGGATATAATTGGTTAGAGGGGATGAGTTTAGTTCAACCCATACTTAGATTAGAGGTTGAGTTAAAGTGAAGTTACAAGGTGGTTAGGATTAGGAAGCATGTGACTTAATTTGAATTAAAAATTTAAATTAAATGAGAGGAAAACATGTCAGTTAATTTGAATTAAAAATTCAAATTAAATGAGAAGAATAATTAAATAGAGAAAATTAATTAAATTCATCGATTTAATGAAGAAAATGATTTACGGTAGGTAGAAATTTTAGGAAAGTGAACCATATAAATAAATTATTCAATTTATTTATAGGTAGAGGAATTAAGAATTTATTAATTAAATAAGTTATATTTAATTAATTCTCCAAACTAAATTTTAGTGTATACAATTAAATATCTGGGCAACTGAGAGGTGGGGTGAATCAGTTGACAACTTAAATATCTTCTTCAATACTTTCACAAATCTAGAATAACCAACATAACTAATTAAAACTGATATAACAGGAAAGAACATACACAAAACAAATCACACACAATGAACACCATATATGACATGGAAAACCCAAGAAGGGAAAAGCCATGGAGAATGTTAGTTCTCAATATATAACACTGGTTAACGTGACACCAATTAAGGTGATTTTTACAAAAGGTGGCTCATTGCCAAAATGCTCACTGCCTAGAAAAGGCTCACTATCAAATGAAGAAGAAAGAAAAAGAGAATCCAATATTGCTACACAATCTGCAATATTGGAACTACTTTCGGTCCCTCTTAGCAACAACACACTTCACATATTAGCAACAATCAAATTTTTCCTTTTCAGTCTTGCACATCTTCCATATCATGATCATTCAATTCGTCCTCTTATTTATGTTGTCTCCAACAAACATAATCTTCTAAGTTGGCCAAGACAAAGATTTGAAATAGGTCAACACTAAACATTTCAGTGGTGGGAAGGAATGAGAAGTGGACCATACCACAACACACATCATCAGTTAGATCAACACGTTACATTCATCACAAATTCCGGACCCAAAACATGACTCACACGCTACACAAATATCATTATTCATCCTCAAGTTTTGGATTTAATCCGACCCCAAAATAGCAATACCTAGCTTAGCAAAAATAAGAATGGAACTAAGATACTCATCGATATAATTTATCAATACCATATCTAGATCCAAATTACCATCAACATGAACAAATATAATATCAACTGAACACACCTTCTAGAGCACCAAAGATTTTAGGAACACAACTTCCAAATCATGAACACCAATAGTATATGTTGTCATCAATGAAAACCATCAACATCACATTTGCAATAGTATTAACATAGGTAACTAAAAGTAGTTGTCATGAGATAAGATAATCTCATGCTACAACTAGTCAATCTTATAAAAGGACACCTAGGACCTAAATAAACTTAAGTCATATGAATAAGTCCCTCACTAGGAACTACTGAAAACAATATGTACAAGACCTTTATTGGGTCCAAAACCTTATTCACGCCAACATACCCCCTTAACAACAACTTTGAGAATAGATTATTATGTAATTAATGTAAGATAAAGAGGAGTTCTAGATACTAGACCATGTCAGGTCCCCATGTACAAACCAAATGCAATCTCTCACAATAGGAGAAAGGGAGAAAATCCATTGGGATAACATTCCTCTATGAATGAGAGAAAACATATAATCAAGAATGGCATGGAGAACTCAATGATACCCACCAAAAACTACATCCATCATAAATATATCCATCACAATTCTAATCAATCTTCCTCCATATGAAGGATGACAAGAGAAACCATATAGCCTCCCATAATGAGATATCATGTTGCAAAGAAGCACTAAAAGTACTCTATAGAGTAAACTCAAGAACCCTCAATCTAAGAAAACAAAGGACAAGATACATTTATATAAATAAGAAAATAGAATAACCCTTGTTGTGAAGGAATAATTGGAAAACTCTCAAATTAGCATGACCCTAGAATTTGATGAAGCAATAGTTGATTGAAAAAGGATTTGGAATTAAAATAAAGTGCAATGATCAAAATGACATCTTCTAATGTGAAAGTATGTCCAAGTAACAATTTAGGGTATGTCCAAGTAATACTTTAGGGCATGTCCAAGAAATTCTTTAGGGCACCCACGAGGCAAGAACTAATATACGATGTACCTAGGGATGAAATGGAAAAAGTGCATGGATGATTGGATAGAGCTCCTCGATACCTTTCCAAAAATATAAGAATCACATGAATCAAAGGTCATGGAAAAAAGTTATTAGATCAAGAGCTGAAAAATATCTAACTTCAATAGTGAAAAAATAGAACCAAATAGCAAAACCTATAGAAAACACCTACTCCATTGGAAAGTACACTGAACCAAGTTTTTGATGACATCTCATTCTAAAAAAAATTAAATCCATATGTAAAAGTTATGGCCATTTTCTTCAATAGAGGTATAGTTTCAAAAAAAGTAAAAAAAATAGCACCTACGGGGCTAGCCTTTAGGCATCCATATGACCACATCAATAGTGGGAACAAAGAAGTACCCCACCACCAACAACTTGGTGATAGAATTGTGGTGAGACAACACTCTAGAGTGGTGGGCCAAAGGCTACACCACCTAGGGCTATAACCCCATGGACTACCACATGACCCCAGTGCATACAAATATAGTGCTCAATACAAAACATACACAAGAAACCATCCATGTGAATTAACCAAAAATAATTAACATTAAAATAAATATTTTAAAAAAACTTTTTTTTGTACCTTCAAAAAGACCATTGCAAGACACTATATCACCTATTTGAATACACATGATGATGAGGTGCACAAGGAAAACAAAAGAAACAAAATAACGTAGCAAATCTAAAAGATGATGCCAAGAATCAAATATGCAAGGAATATGCCAAAATCAATGGAGGGAAGGAGTTTTCCCCTATTCCAATTGCCTATCTATACAATATATAGATCACACAACCATGTATGAATTTGTATGATCACCATTAATGTCAAAATACATTTAATGCCCCTTAGGTAACATTTACCAATTTAGATGTTTTGGTAGCATATCCTTAGGTTCTTGGACCTTCTGGATGCAATGTAAATGTCATAATTTCTCAAAGTGCCCCAAAATTTTAGCTACCCCTAGATCAAGCAACTGAAACTTTACTTGAAACCCTTGTAGATTATATAATTTACATAATGAAAATTTGATAAAATGAAAGGTAGACATGACTTTCTCCAATTCCTTGGATTCAACCATGAGGTCAATAAAAGCCCAATATGCATCCAACTAAATCTTCAAGCCATATGATAAATCTCAGATTTTGGAAGATGTTTGCAACACTAAAGCTATGATACCATGTAGGAGTGGATTGGTGACTCCTAAACACCCCTAGAATCCCTACAAGACGAAAATCATTCCACGAGAGAGAATGAAAATAATATCTTTCTTGATTTTGAATGCAAGAATGGACATGAAAAAGTACATGGGATGCCTTGATTATAAAAGAAAAGTGAGAGGTAGGATTAGACAATATGATGATATGTGTTATAATCCTATGCAATGAGACAACTAAAGTTTTGACCTAGTTAACTAAAAATGGTTGTCATGAGATAAGATAAGATCATGTGACAACTAGTCAATAATCTAGAAGAACACCTAGGACCTAAGTAAACTTAAGTCATGTGAATAATTCCCTCACTAATCCAATCTAATCCAGTCTAATTTAGAACATTCAAGGAATGAGATATCTAAATATAGAGCAATAGACTTCAAGCATTCTACACAAGTCTAGACTCATGCTTCTCACTTGTGATTAACATGTTATTTCACTAACAGGTTATAGGACTTCCAAAAGAGAAGTGCATCACCACCCTTATGGGGATCTCCTTGAAAGGGTTTCATACTTAAGATAGTATTGTCATTTTAACATTTATCACTTACTTAGCCTCTATCTCTACGGAGATAAACTCTCTTTTCATCATCATCCTTGTTGTGAAGGTGGGAACACCAACATGGATTTTGACTTAGGCAAGCCCCTATAGGATGCAATCATTTTTTATATGTGCAAGTTTATATATGGCTGCAAGACACATACAAGCAAATAGAGAAAATGATAAGGAACAATTTCAAACTTTAAACAACAAAAAGCCCTCAGATACGAGAGTTGGGCACTAGTGACCGAATACAAAATTTGGAGGACAACAATCTAGTAGGCTCCTAAATATATTTTCAATACTGACTCGTGACAAAAAAATCTTCAAGACATGGGCGCCTAGAACTTGTGTTCAAAATAATCAATAATAGATTTCAACAGTAGGTTCTTCTCTATATCTCATTTTAAGATTCGTTACTTGTGTGCATTTTTGTTTTGTACATTATGTATTCTATCAATCTTGTTCAATTTAGCCTTCCTTAACCTAGTTTATCACACACACAATTCATTTCAATCATATGAAATCAACAAAATTGTGAGTCTAGGACAATGTGGCTCATCCTTATGGATAACAAACCAAGCCCACTCACACCTCTAATGTTTTATGGAGAATGAATTGATCCTAGGTTGATGCGCATGTTAGTCTAGGGTCACTTTCCCCATATTACATGAAGATAAAAGAAAAGGAGCATTAAGAAAGACTAATTATGCATAGTCCAAGCAAATTCCAAGGAATTAGTATGCTCTTTGTATATTTATTTATTTGCTTGAAGCTATACATCACAATTTTATAAGCTATCTAATGAAAAACTTCTTGAGGGTTATTGATATTAACTTTCAATTAAAAACATTTTATGTCTAGTTTTGAATAGATATCTTCTTTTGTTGCTACTAATGATATTGATAGAAAACTATTTGAATGAGCATTGAACCACCACATGTTTCTAGGATCTATCTTTTTGAACTTCATGTAAGATCTCTTTGATTTGATGAACTCTTCGCCAATAGTGCAACCCTAAGAAGTTGTTAGGTATGGTAATATTATTTTATGCATGAACTATTGGACATCCTTGTTGTAATTAACGATTCAAAACTATACTACTCTAATAAAAAATGATGCCCACATATTTGATCTTGTTAATAGTTAGCCAATGTCGCAACAGTAAGATGTGGCGGTTTTGCTCCCTTTATTATATTTGCATGGTGTTTGCCAAGTGTCCTGCATATTACATATCCCTTTTACCCTCCTTTCAACTATAGATGGACCTACCAAATGTTAACTCATTTGCTTGACCAATGACATGACACTAAAAATATTGTCAAATTGATAGAGTTAAGGATGTGCAAAATAATACCACATGTCAATCATGATGCTAGGAGAAGCATACCGATAGCCTTTATAGCTAACTTCACACACCCACAAATCCTAAATGGTACATTGGATTTTGACAATTTTTTTGGGTTGTCTCTATATGCAACTTAAATACTTATAGCTAGTATTCTGGCTGCTGGGGAGTAATGATGCACACTATGGGATCTGTAATATGTGCAAGGGCCAAAAAGTACACATTTGAAAGTGTTGCATAATACCCACTTAAAGATGCCCCAATAACTGTGCACTTAAAATTTCCAGTACTTATGTACAAGTGACACGTAGTCATGCACAAATTCCGTAGTAGTCATGGACAAATGCCCTAGTAGTCATGCACAAATGGGCCAACTATGGTCCAAAAATGCTAAAAAGTGGGCAACTATTAGTAGATGTGAAATTTATTAATGGGCTTTTCGTTATCATTTTTTTTGGTTTCTTTGAAGTTATTAATTGTGAGGTTGGGTGCACAAGGAGTGAATGGTTATTGGAACTATAACGACTACTAGCGCTCTTCCCTAATACAAGTTTATCTTTTCACACTCAACAAAAGGAATGGGGCTCACCTTAAATGTCATGTAACATTTTTACAAACCATTGACACAACATAGAAAATATGTCAAACAAATGAATATTTCATATTGCAATATTATGCCACATGTCTCTATACTGACACATCAAACATTTCCAAAGAAAGTATTCTGACTCAATTAATAAAACCGTCAAAATTTTGAGGAATGCACACAACAAAGGGTTTTTAAATCCCTACCTTCAAACATACTCATGGAGAGATTCTCACAGGTAAAGCCACAAATTCCAGCAACCGGCAACATAGCAACCCCCAAAAAGCAAACCAAAACTTTGCACAAATCTTCTTGCCGAGAAATTTCCTTGAATCACACTCCTGGTTGTGAATTTGCAGAAGAAGCCTCCAACTTCCAGTCTCGACAACACACAACAATCAAAAAGCCCCCAAAATTCTTTCCCAAAATTAAAAAAAGAAACAACAAAGAGCCAACCCCTCATTTTGCAAGTTTTCTAGAATATGAAGGGTTTTCCCCAAAATCCATCTCAAAATAGAATTTTCCCAAGAAATCACGCATGCGCAAAAGATCCAAAAAGCATCCATTTTAGAAAGCTCTCATAAAATTTAATTAAAAATTCTCATAAATTA
Source organism: Cryptomeria japonica (assembly GCF_030272615.1). Classification (NCBI taxonomy): domain Eukaryota; kingdom Viridiplantae; phylum Streptophyta; class Pinopsida; order Cupressales; family Cupressaceae; genus Cryptomeria; species Cryptomeria japonica. The sequence goes on from NC_081407.1 coordinate 35,140,872, forward strand.
AAAATCAATCATTTGATTTTTTACATTAAAATATGAGTCAATAAATTAAGTTTTTTTAATTACTTTATTTAAAACAAAGTATTTTTATTAATTAACATATTTACAACTATAATATTAATTTATTAATCAAAAGATAAAGTGTTAATTTAACTCCTTAAATATCTTTATACATTCCAACATATACATTTCAAAAGTAGAATAATTAATTAAATTAACTCAAATATAATCAACACTTAAAAATAAATTAATAATTAATTCTACCAACACATTAAAACAGTTAACTCCACCTAACACATAACAAACACATACCACATATCAGAGGCATCGGATAATGGTCTAAGTGGCGGTCCGATTAGGCTAACAATAGACAACAAACATTGCTCTAAAACCGAGCAAGGCTAAGGGTAACAAAGACAGGCTTTATGTTCAACATAACCAACATTAAATGTCACCTAAAACAATGAATAACTAGCATAAACCTGACATTACCATAGAAAACCAATAATATAATATTCACAAGCAAATAGTATAACTTTTGTTGTTGCAACGTAGGTTAGAACTTCAAAATCCCTTATAAAAATAGGCATTCTTCATCATATGAAAACATTATCGAATCATATTCATTATAAGCATCAAGTCCTAAGCCAACCACATATCATCAATTATCCATATTCCTAACTATATTGATTAGTATTAAATATCGAATATATCTATTGATAACATTATAGCAAAGGTATAATATCACAATACCCAATACCTCCTTATTTGTAACCGGTCTAGAGGGACATTACTAGAGGGACATTACAGATTGATTCATAATGCTTAATAAGAGAGACAAGAAAAGATTTAAATATAAATTTTAAGTTTAAAAGTTTGAAGTTTAGATCCATGCATGCAAAGATAATCTAAATTAATTCTAAATTCATAAATCTAATCCAAAATGTCAAATGCGAGATCTAGGATCACAATTAATTATTGTGAATAAATAATAATAGTGATAGAGCATAATATGTCATGACTTTAATCTCCAAGAAGAATATACTACTTATCAATTTATTATTACATAAAAGACATCTTAACCAAAATAAACCAAAACATTAAAAAATCACATAAATACACTATTGACCATTTCAACCAAAATGTATTTTAGCAAAATTGTTTATTTAATTACATCTCTTAAAATAAAGAAAAGAAGATTTAAAAAGATTTACAAATTCCAAAGCACACAAATTTTAAAGGTAAGACTTGTTCTACAATCTACCACAAATGAATTCAACGCCGTAGTTTGTGCTAACGGTTAGTTGGCAAGCATGAAATAATTAAATCAATTAAATTAACAGCATAAGAAAAGATGACGACATTATAAAAATTGAGATTGGATGCCCGCGCCCCATGTATTAGCATGTGCTTAGGCTATGACACTCGAGAGGCCCGTTTGAATTATGACATGCAAGAGAGACAACAAATTAATTACGTTTTTAGGAAAACAATCAAATAAACCCGACTTAAATACACACAAAACAAAAAAGACAAAAGAGCCCTTCCGATCACAGCTATTGAAGTTAGCAATGGACCGTTGAACTAAAATGCCGGTGGGTCCCATACAACACTACCTAAATACTTCTCTTTAACCATTTTCACAATGCACACCAATTAACAAATAATAAGCTGTCGTATTACTACTACACTACTTAACCTATAATGAATTTATTGACCGTTGTTGACTAGGAAAAATGAATTGTTTTTAAATATAAATCTGTACTCATAATCATTAATCCTCTCCTCCTGCTCACTCCCTGAGTTCGTCCCCGCGCCTCCTGTGTCATTAAGCTCCTTAAAATCAACGTCCCACAATTGCTCCCAACACATGGGAAGCTCTTATCACCAACGATGTGCTGGGAACGTTATTTATCCGCTGCCTTAAAAGTCGTGCAGCTTCTTATCCACACCCATGGCGGACGGCTCAGATAGAGGCGCTTCGCGCGTGTGATGTGCTCTTAACGGGCTTTAGGGTTTGGCAGCCTTTGAGAAAATTTAACTCGTGTTCGAATCTCAATAAACTCTACTTCTGTTGCTTGCAGGCCTGGGTTCGAGTCCCACCAGCTCCAGTTTCGAGTACCTTGACAATCGGTAAAGCTGCATTCTTTCTTACACGTTACCGTCCATCCCGTATCGAATTCGCCATTAAAATCTTAATAAAATTTTAAAAAGAGAGAGAAACCATCTAAATTTTTCCTTCGAAAACTATTTGGCGTTTGCTAACAATCGTTTTGGAACTGTCGGCCGGGAAAATTGGTTTGTTTGCCGTTTTTCAGTTTTGGTTGCGGATATTGGAACGAAACGGCTGTTTGCCCCGCTATTTCGGGTTCGCGTTGGAGAAATCGAAACAAACCCTTGGAGAGCAACGGCTGGATTCAGAGTGTGTTTTTGCAGTCGGCTATAAGAATTGTTGGAGCTGAGACACAATAAATCTGGAAGCTGGATGGAATGTAGATAGCGCGCAAGAGTTTTCCGTATTTACTGCTTCGATTCCGTTTGTGTAAGCAAATAATCTGATCCACGAGCATTTATTTACCGTTTCTTGTAATTATTTAAAAAGCCTGATAAGTTCTTGTCGCTATGTAATAATAAATTGCATTGCAGATTTTGCCTACGACTTCCTTTGTTCCTTCCAAAGAAAGCCTCCAGGCTCCAGTATTTATTTATCCTGCTCGGTTTCAAAATTTTCAAGGCTTCATTAAATTTACGGATTCGCTGTTCTCCAAGCTTGTTAAGGCTACTGTAAATAGCGGCGGAATCTTTTCATCAATCGGCGATTTCAAACGATCGTGTCAATCAGGGTTTGCAACTTTTTTATATTTGGAAAAAAAAATTACTACAGAATTTCCAGTTCTTGTAAAGAAAATGTCGTTCGAGGAGGATAGCGAGGCCTGGACATGGCAGGATTTGGCCGGCGACTCCTCTCTCGGTATGTCTTTTTTAAGAAAAAAAAATTTCGTTCTATTTGTCTTGTTTGCGGGTAGTTGGTGATTATGTGATGCCTGATGTGATGTACTATTAAAATAGCGCTTTCGGACTTGTTGAATGATTTTGATCTGACGCAAGGTGAAGAAATCTCGGCTGACAGTCAAGGTGAGCTTTACTATCTATATGCTCATTTCAAAGAAAATTTGTTGCTTTTTCTCGGCTCAGATAATTTTTTCACCGTAACCTTTCCAGGCAGCAGAGAGCCTGAATCTTCCAGCTTTGCGGGAGTTAGTCCGCCATTGAAGAGGCGTCGAATGCTTCAATTTTCTGAGGCTGTAAGGTTCGAAGATAAACAAAACGGCGGATTTGAGGTATTTTAGCTTGAATATGTCGCCGTTAAAAGTTTAAACCACACAAAATATGTTATTTGAGATATGTTCGATACTATTTTTACAGGATCACAGCGGAGATCTTCAAATGTCGGATCCAGTCGGCTCAGATTCGTTCTTGTTTTGCAGAAACGGTAAAGCTTAACCCGCTTGAAATATCTGCAATTTTAGACTCTCTTTTTCATTTTCTTTTTTTTCAGAAACGGATTTACTTACGGCTTTGCCTGAATTTTCCGTACAGAAGATCTTTCTGGCGAAAGCTTGGAAAATTCCTCTGAGACCTGGATGGCAGGATGCATCAACGAAGGGGAAATGCCTGACATTTCAGACGATCCGTAAGCAGATTTGTCTTCTGTGCAATATTTTAGATAGAATTCCTGTAAATGCAGTCATTGCTAATATTTGGTTTATTCAACAGCAATGCTTCAGGAGGATTTGATGACCAGATCGATATATCAGGTAATGATTCACATAATTACTTTTACCGAATATCAAACCTTGCGTTTAAATTTTGACTCATTTTCAAAGTAGCTTTTCCTAATCTTGTACTCTACTACAGCCAAGTAAAATTGTCCATGAATTGAAGCTGTATTATTTATTTATTTTTGTTTATTTTCTTTGCGCATTTCTTCAGAATTTTCAACTCTACTGCAAACAGTTGCAAAAGGAATTGGATTTAATCTACAGTAAAAAAAATCTAGCTATTTTGTTGGATTGGTTTAAATTTGCACTCTATTACTAATTTTCCCTGTTTCTGCATAATTTTAAATGCTGATTCAGTAAGATGATACCTTATTCGAGTCTCGAACTGTACTCAGAAAATCAAAAAATATTTCTGTGCATTTCTCTGTTACCTCAATTTATACACTGCATTTCAAACTGTAGCTAAATGTTTAGCTGCTTTACGACATATTTTCTCAGAATTTTGCACAGTGTTAATGATGAAACAATTGAATTTTAAATCACAGTAACTGTTTTAAACTTCGGTGCCCAATCCCTAAGAAATTCTAGAATCTACTGCATAAATTTTTACTTGGATTTCACAACATATTTTTCAGTTTTGTTTTCACGACATATTTTTCAAGAAAGCTTGAGCTGGAATTGATACCAGAGATTGATTTTGTTGTACTTTATTTTCTTTCCGGAATTTTGTGCCCTTATGCAGCGAGAAGAATTCTTATTGGATTTCAAAATATAGTTCAAAACTTTAAATATTTTGCTGCATCTTTTCTTTTCAGAATTTTGTAATCTGTTACAGCCTGGTGTGGATGCAGACACGCCACAAGCACAGATCGGCAATCCTCCAAGCGATCTCCCTGCAGGTTTTCATGCTCTTTTCTATAACTATCAAATCCTATGAAAATCAGCCTTTTCTTACATGTTTGCTCAAAGATTATAAAATTCACGGCGCATTTGTTTTCTTTTGTAAAAATGAAACGTAAAGAACTTTAGCTTAAAGATTTGTCAAATTCTCCAATGCAGGGAAGCAGAAAACCAGAGGAAAAGTGACATATCCTTTTGCTCTGATAAAACCATGTGGGGTGCAAGGAGATGTAACGCTCAACGACATAAACCACAAGATTTCTAGCACTTCTACATTACTGCAAGTCCAAGACTGTACACGGGCAAAACCTGTGCACAAGTCGGCAATCTCTGGAAAAACTGTCGTTGCCTGCACAAAAGTTCACACGGAAGGAAACGGCAGCATTATAATCATGAGAACAAGAGGCTGATGAGGTTCGAGCCTGAAAATTCACTGCAGCTAACAGATTTTCGTGAAACGAAAAGACAGAGATTTGAACTTGGGACCTCACCCTCACGCTCCTGATTAATGTACGCTCCCGATTAATGTACATAAATACGTATATACACGCAAGTAGCCGAGATTCTTTAATTTTTTTGAACTAAACATAGTGTAGGATCTGAATTCTCTGATGAGATGTGGATGTGCCACGTAGCAATGGTGGCCCGCGAGCCAATAACTTGATCTGCTCTATTTAATTGATGTGTGCAGTATTTTTATTAAGTTACTGATTTGATGCGACATTTTCCATAATTTGCAAAAATATATCTGATCCGTTTTATCCCGTGTGTGGAAAACGGTCTGTTCGTTGATCTATGTATGGTGGGAACTTGGGAAGGACCAATAGTCGAGCACTTCCATGTATGGTGGGAACTTGGGAAGGACCAATAGTCGAGCACTTCCGAGTAAGTGTGAGTAATTGGGTGGGTTGCCACACATTTTTTATTATATTAGATATTGTTAAGAAATAATCTCTTATAAGTATTTCAATAAACAATTATAATCAAATGGAAAAGCTGCGCACGGACGTGTTGGACATCACGCAGAGGATTGAGAATCGGGTCATGTGCTTGAATTGCTTGCTATCATAGATAATGTCAATCGACTCAAAAGCAAGATGAAGGTGTGGGATGCCCAAATTGTGAGCCTTAACAAATTTCATTTGCAGGTGTTACATAGCTCAGCGCTCACCCTCTCTCTGCTAAGGGAACGTTCTGCAGACATGGAGGAGGATAAGAAGGAGGCTAGGGACCTATACAAGTTCCTGTCCAATGAATGGAACAATGTCATTGATGCCATTGGGGTGCGAAAGGCACCCTATAGTTTGTTTTTGTGTTTTTTGCTGTTGTTTTTTATTTCTAAGACTTGATCTCTTATTGCTGTTAGTTGTTGTTGTAGACGTATAAAAATGACCACATTCCTAAATGAATATTTTATGTTCATTTTTCTATTTAATTAAATCCAGTTTAATTAAATTATTCACATTCTTCTATTTTATTAAGTAAATTGCTCGATTTATCTAAATAAAATTCACTACCCATTTAATGAATAAATCATTTTATTCAATTAAATCCCCCTAGCCACTTTTAATTAAATTCAAATTTAATTAAATAGTTATCCTAAATTGAATAAATCAAATTTATTCAATTGCAACCAAATTGAATGAAAATCAATTAAATCAATTAAATCCTATTATCCCCCATCCACTTGCAAAATCCCAAACCCCTTCCTAATCCCTTCTAGAATCTTCTAACCAATTCTAATTAACCTAAACCCCCTCTAAACTTTGTCACATCCCTAAGCAAAGGGAGGTCACTTCTCAAATGGCCCAAAGTCTTGGATAACCATTGAAGGTTTTCAACCTTCAACCACCAAAAACCCCAAAGTCTTTGAAAACCATTGAAGGCTTCCAACCTTCAACCACTTAATCCCCAAAGTTTCCAATAACCATTAATGGTTATTTCAAACCCTCCCACATGGTTAAAACATTTGTTTTGACTCAACCTCTATCCAACCCAAGGGTCTCATCAGGTCATTAATGCTTTGACCATGATTATCTCTTAATCATTTGCACAAAGGTTTATCTTTGGATTAGATCCTAATTCATTGGGTAAACCTAACTTAGACTTGACCCTTAGCCTTTAGATAACCATGAGGTCTTCTCAGGCCTTTAATGCCTCCAACCTCTTCTTTCAACCCAATCTTATGTGGACACTTGTCATCATTTCATTGATGCAAATTGTACACATGGATCCCCAACTTTCAAACTTGGCCCTTGATTGAACCTTTCAATCCTGACCATCCATTGCCCTGTTTGTGCTATAAATAGAGCTCTCATTCCTCCATTTAAAACAATCATCTTTCAAATTTGAAGCATCATATTTATGCTCAAATTCTTTCAAGCTTTCATATCATCTATATGCTCATCATTTAGCCTCTCTTAGATCATAAATTAGACTAATATGCATGTTTAGAATAAGTTCTTTACCATTTTAGCTCAATCATAGAGTAAATATAGTATGCTAGGATAATCTTCATACTAACCTCGTCATCTTATCATTTAGTTTGTTACATTTCTAGCATCTCATCTAGCTTATAACACATCTCATATTAAAAACAGTTAAAATCTCTCTCGTTCTCATATTTGCCATCCCTAAACCATTTTGCTCAGTAATCTGAGAGCAAAACATTGGTTTGAGGGACATTGTGAGATAGAGAACCATGGGACCCTCCTTGGGAAGCTGAGTAACACTACGTTACTCCATAGCTTGCATCAAGAAGTCCTGTGTGTGTGAGTGGATTGGTATTTTACTAAATTTTCACATTTTAAGTTTTATTCCTCCACTTTTCCCACATACAGTTGTTAATGTTGTTATAGTGTTGTTTTTGCACTCTGGTCTTGTTAATAGTTTTGCTATGTAAAAGGTCAGTGCCCTTGTTCTCACTGCTTTATTAATAAAAAATAATTATAATCAAAAGGTATTGGGTTTAATGACAAATTTTATAGTATCTTTGAATCTTCAATACTTAAAAAAAAACAATTATGTTTTGTAGAGATGGATTGTCCAAATTTGATATCATTAATGGGTTATTAACATATCATATAATTTAATGTGGCACACAAGGTGAATAAGATGAGGTTATTAAAAATATAGCTAGGGGATCACCTGTTAGTGTAACGGTGAGATGGTTGCATTGTTTATGGTGCAACCAAGGTTCAAATCCCCGCCTGGACCAAAGCGGTATGTTCATATACCGATTTGGTCCCACCTTGGTAGGCAAAATTGATGGCAGCTGATCTTGGAGGACGTACATGTGATCTTGGTGGACGCGTGGACTGACCGACTGTGCTTGACCTCTGCTGGGCTGGTGTGCTCGCGGACCCCGTTCCTTGTAGGCGTGTGCTGCTCGCAGATCCAGTTTCTTGTTGGTGTGTGCTGCCCGTGGACTTCTGTTGGACCCAATGAGTCTTTCATGCCTTGCAATGTTGTATCGGACTCACGTGGGTCTTTCACCTCTGCTGGTTTGTGGTCCCTACTGGGCTACCCTACTCGCGGTTCTACATTGTTGGTCTAGGAGATATAAGGTTGAGGAAGGCATCATGGAGAGATAAGGGTGTATGAATGCCATAACAACTGAGGATGAGGCCCCCCAAAAATGTGGTCTCACTGGTTCATAGCTCTAGTCAAAAGCAATTTACCGATAAAAAATAAAAATAAAAATATAGCTGATATATATTTTTAAATTAAGATTATAAAGTTAAAATATAATGGATACAATTGAATATAAAAATCAATAGTAATAATTTAATATATGTAATAAATTGGCATATATGGAAATTGTAGTCACATAAATCTGTCCAGTTTAATTAAATGAATATTTCCTATTTATTTGATTAAAAACCTACTAGCCACCAGTTAATTAAATTAATATTTAATTAATTCATCTTCAAACATTCTCCTATTAATTAAATAAATTATTCAATTTATTTTAATTAATTAATTAATTCAACCAAATTCACAAATCAATTAAATGAATAAATCATATTTATTTCATTTAATCCTCTTTTCCTCTTTTAAATAAATTAAATAAAACATTTATTTAAATCATTTATCCCCCCCACTTGCATTTTCCTACAAATGCAACTTGCACCCATTTATTGAAATAAATGAATTTTATTTTAATTAAAATATTATTTTCCCTCACCCACCAAATCCACTTGCACTCCTAAGCCCCCTTCTAAATTCTTCTAAACCCTTCCTAATTAATCTAAATCCATTCCCTAATTATTGTCACATTCATAAGCAACTTGGAGTCACTTCTCAAAGACTTCAAAGTCTTTGAAAAACATTTAATGTTTTGTGTGTTCAACAATTTAACCTCTAAAGTCTTACAAACCACTAATGGCTCTTACATGACCATTAATGGCTCTTACATAACCATTTATGTTTAATTCAACTTGCACTTATGTGTCTCCTCAAGCATTTATTGCTTTGACCATGGTTATCCCTTTTGCCTTTGCACAAGAGTTTATCCATTGGATAAAAGCTTTATTCTTTGAATAAAGAATTTATTCATTCAACCTAACCTTGACCTTAACTCCCAAGTTAACTCTCAGGTCATGTCAAGCATTTAATGCTTATTCCCTCTCCTCTCAACCTATCTCATATGGACACTTGTCATCCGGAGATTGGGTTGAAAGTCCTCACATGGATTGTATATCATTCAAAGTAATCTCAACCATCCATTGCTCCATTTTTCCTATAAATAGAGTCCATTTCTTCATACTTCAGATCCTGAAAACTTGTATGCATCTAAGTTATAGAGAATTTTAGAGAGCATTTAGCATAAATCACTAATATCTTGTTATTTTGGCCTAAAATAAATCATTTTAGAATCATAGCATCTAATAATAGCTTCTATTCACATTTGCATAGCCTTTTAAAGTAAACATTTCAATCTTGAACTTCCATAAGCATCCATAGTGCAAAAAGCTGCTTAGAGCTACACTAGTTTGGAACTTGGAGAGGAGAGGAACAAAGGAGAAGGAGCTAAAAGCATGTTAGGAGGCATTTGGAGATGTCTCGTTATATTTACTTTCCTAGTTAAATATTTCTTCATGTTTTTGGTGTCTCTTTTGATATGCCTACTTAAATTAGTTTTTGGTTGATTAACACTAACTGTTTGTTATGTTTTTATGTGTTATACGACCACAGGTTCTAGTCTAACCTTCCCCCATTTCGCAGAGCATCAGAAATAAATTAGCATTGTAAGACTTCAATGAATGTTAGATAGATGTATTTAAGATATCTATGGTAGATTTTAAGATAGATTTTATGTTTCTTTGTGTTTTTGTTTTTTTATATAAATAGTCATAATAAGAAATTCATTCTTGTCATTGTAGAATTTTTCTTAGGTTGAATAAAATTTAAAAATATGGTTTTTTTTTAGTAAACTGTGATATATGTATTATAGAAAAACTTTAGACAAAATATTAATATGGGTATTAATCAACCTAAAAATAAAATGCCTATCATAACAGGGGTATTAAACCTATCATAATATGGGTAAATCAAATATAGCCAAGTCTATATCATAATCTATTACAAACATTATTATTAAAGCTATTTTTTTCTCCTCAAAACTTCCAATGAAAAGAGACATCATTCATTCAACCCCTGATTGATCACTAGGCCAATCCCTTATTTTAGGAATTTCAATGCCTTCCACTTCTTGTTTTTTTTTCTTGTTGGACAATGTTGGTGTAAAAAAATGACCTCCATTTTTCTATAAAGGCTCCACTTTCCTACTATGGAGCTTGTGTCCCCATGGGAAGCCCCACACCATAAGGTGTACCCTACAAAGTTTCATTGATATTGTCAAGTAGATGTTTCTTAATCATCACATTTGTCATTGTGTTAATGGTTGCCTTGTCCTCCCATAAATCCAATAGAACCCCTCAAACATGGATGTAATGTGTAAATAACTCAAAATTTATGGCTAATAATGAGAAACTCTTCAACCAGAGCCATTGAATGGTGTACAATGAAAGAATTGATTTGGCTTTAAAATGATTCATTAGGAGTAGTTTAAAAATTATCCCAAAGAATGTTATTAATGAGTGTTTGTAATAAGCACGTACTTGTGAATGTATTAATTGGTGAGCCAACAATTTTTGGGATGTTTATTTATTGGTGTATAATTCTAAAAGCTTCCATCATGCCTTCCATTTCATTATGGTTGAGAGTATCATGATGTGTTCCCTTACTAGTAGTATTCAATTAGCAAGTGTTATCATATTTATCACCCCTAATTTTTGTAAATGTTATAGACGAATAATTTTTCAAGAATGAGTCATTTCATTACTTATTTTCACATTTTATAGGAACACAGCTCTCTTAAGAGCCAACATGGGAGTGTAAATCAAATCTAGCCAAGTGCCCAAATGTTAAGTGTCTACTACAAATTAGATCTAGCCACCAAAAAGTATGCAAAATGTTCCTCTATCAAGCACCATGCCCTTGCATTGTTGAGCCATTCATTTGAGTGCAACAAAATAAGAAAAATCAGCTATAAGATCTATTAGAAATTATGCTTAGGAGGATCACCTGACAAAGATATGACTTAAAAACATTAATGAGGAATGGACACCCACCCTTTAACCCTCAAACCATGCCAAAATGCATTAAAAACTACTCAAAACATCTCACGAACTCGAACTGGTGGGTGCAACAATTGCAACTCATTAATAATGCTTTAGGGGGGTAAATAGAGAATTATGTCAATTGAGCCTTCTACACCATATTAGGAGGGTTTAGGGCTCTAGACTACATGTGTGCTAGATTAAAAACATTGAAGATCTTGCATCTTGAAGTACTCTCTTACCCATTGTTCATCAACCTTCAAACCTAACATTGATCACATGCCTATCATGCAATAAATCAAGAGAAACCTTGAAGCATCGATTTAGCCTTCCTCCATTGAGCCACGAGTATCAAGCAACCATCAGTCATCAAGTGTTGGATTTAAATCATATCATATGCAAAAGAAAGGCAAGAAAAACACCAAAACTTCAACCATGTAGCACTTGGGCACTTTGAAAATTATTCATTATTGGTTGGAGTAGAAAACCACTAGAAGGCTTGATACCCTTTTGCACTTTTCTTGGCTTCTTTTTCTTTATCTTACCTCTTTCCCTTCCATTTTTTCTTTGCTTTATCAGTGCAAAAGTTGGAATTGGGAACTCACTAAAGGTTCCCATGGTTTGAGAAACCATGAGAAACTCTAACATTCTTTGCCTCATCTTTCTTTTCCCTTCAATCTTCCTAAGTCAATAATCAGAGGTTCATTAGGAGCCCAAAATTGATTGACGATTTTGGACAATTCTTAGAATCGCCAAAAGAATTGACCTCTCCATAATTAGCCAAATTTTCCCAAAACTTTATGAAACTAAAAATGTAAACACCCATTAAGCTCTTCTTCAAGATGAACTTATGAAAATGTGTGCACCTTGCCCATATTGGCCTTGTTGATGGTCTCAGTCCCATTAAGAACTAAGTGACCAACCCTTTCACAAGGAACAAGAACAGGAAGCCTTCAACAGTTCCACCAATCCCAAAAATAGTTGTTAGTGTTGATGGAAGTTCTTGGAACTAGCAAAAACTCTAAATGGCCATAAATTGGTCATTTTTTACTCTAGTGTTTTTTAAATTTGAATCATAAATAACCATTGCCTATTTTACAAGATGCAAGGTTTAGACAAGCCCCAAACATAGTGAGCTCTTTGGATTCTTGATATTTGAGGAATTGAATAAGTACATAAGAGGGGAACACACAACCAACAAAACATTTCAATATAGTGAGCCTTATTAAATTTATTATATTGGTTATTATCATAGGACACACAACTTGTATGACAAAATAAGAAAAAAACATACATTGAAAAGTGAGGTGCCAATGTTAGCTTTAGTTGGGGACATGTGTTTCTTACAAGCATAGTGAGAATCTTGATCTTTGGGAGTACACCATAATAGGAAACAACAAGGACTAATTATAAATCAAAACATACCATGACAAACCGAGGTTATTACTACACAAAAACAAATTTGTACATATAGAGGCAACAAAAAAATCACAATGCAAAACTTTTCTCTTAAGAGAATTATTGTTTGAGGTTTTGAACATGAATTGACAACTCCAAATATCCATCAAGGTTGCTTAGCTAGAATGTTCCTTGACCACATCTCTCAACAATTTGATAGGGCCCAATCCATAGGACATCAAATTTTCCATGTTTTCCCTTATCTGTTGACTTGGAATTCCACATGAGAACAAGATCCCCAATCTAAAATCCTTCATGGCATACCTCTTATCAAAGAGGTAGTGCTTCATCTTTTTATATCTCAATAAATTCTTCTCATTTGTAACTCTTGGTTTCATCCAATTTGTTCAACTCATGTATTATTTAGGAGATTGCATTATATTCTTCGCCTTCAATATGATATAGAAACTTATAGAATGGTAAATCAAGGCTAATTAGCAATTTGGCTTCAACATCACATACTAATTCAAATGGACTCTTTCCAATAAACTTCTTGTAGGTTACCCTATCTACATAGACAACAAACTTTAGTTTATCATCCCACCTTTCCTTGTTTGCATCCCAAGTTGTTTTGATGATGTTCATGATGCCTTTGTTACTTGACTCAACATGTCTATTTCCATGTGGATGATAACATGATGAATGTGTTAATGATTCCCATATTTTGAACACATGTCAACAATATTTGGATCTAAATATCATTATATTATCAACAACAATTCTTGATAGGAATCCAAACTTGGTGACTCTATTATTGAGTATACACTCAATTACCACCTTAGAAGTTGCATTCCTTGTGAGAATTAACTCCACCCATTTTCTGATGTAATCAGTGGCTACCAATATCCATTTGTATCTACTACTAGACCTTTTAGCCATTTTCCCTATGAAATCAATACACCACTATTGAAATGGAATCTCTACAGAAATGGTAGTGATCAGGGGGTTTGTACCTTTGAATTTTAACTTGCCAATTTTTTTTATAGCAATAATCGTATCCTTTTATAAATTGGCCACTTCCCTAAATAATTTTGGCCACCAATAACTCGCCTCATATTATTAGGATTAGTGGTACTTGACATGTAATGTTAACAACACAACCCTTGGTAACATTCCTCAATAGCCCCCATAGTGAGAATCTTGACCTTTGGGAGTACACCATAATAGGAAACAACAAGGACCAATTATAATTCAAAACATACCATGACAAACCGAGGTTATTACTGCACAAAAACAAATTTGTACATATAGAGGCAACAAAAAAATCACAACGCAAAACCTTTCCCTTAAGAGAAATATTGTTTGAGGTTTTGAACATGAATTGACAACTCCATGAAATATCCATCAAGGTTGCTTAGCTAGAATGTTCCTTGACCACATCCCTCAACAATTTGATAGGGCCCAACCCATAGGACATCAAATTTTCCATGTTTTCCCTTATCTTTTGACTTGGAATTCCACATGAGAACAATATCCCCAATCCAAAATCCTTCATGACATACCTCTTATCAAAGAGGTAGTGCTTCGTCTTTTTATATCTTAATAAATTATTCTCATTTGTAACTCTTGGTTTCATCCAATTTGTTCAACTCACGTATTCTTTAGGAGATTGCACTATATTATTTGCCTTCAATATGATATAGCAACTTATAGATTGGTAACTCAAGGCTAATTAGCAATTTGGCTTCAACATCACATACTAATTCAAATGGACTCTTTCCAATAAACTTCTTGTAGGTTACCCTATCTACATAGACAACAAATTTTAGCTTATCACCCCACCTTTCCTTGTTTGCATCCCAAGTTGTTTTGATGATGTTCATGATGCCTTTGTTACTTGACTCAACATGTCTATTTCCATGTGGATGATAACATGATGAATGTGTTAATGATTCCCATATTGTGAACAAATGTCAACAATATTTGGATCTAAATATCATTATATTATCAACAACAATCCTTGATAGGAATCCAAACTTGGTGACTCTATTATTGAGTATACACTCATTTACCACCTTTGAAGTTACATTCCCTGTGAGAATTAACTCCACCCATTTTGTGACGTGATCAGTGGCTACCAATATCTATTTGTATCTACTACTAGACCTTTTAGCCATTTCCCCTATGAAATCAATACACCACTATTGAAATGGAATCTCTACAGAAATGGTAGTGAGGGGGTATTTACCTTTGAATTTTAACTTGCCAATTTTTTTATAGCAATAATCGTATCCTTTTACAAATTGGCCACATCCCTAAATAATTTTGGCCACCAATAACTAGACTCATATTATTAGGATTAGTGGTACTTGACATGTAATGTTAACAACACAAGCCTTGGTAACATTCCTCAATAGCCCCCATAGTGAGAATCTTGATCTTTGGGAGTACACCATAATAGGAAACAACAAGGACAAATTATAACTCAAAACATACCATGACAAACTGAGGTTATTACTGCACAAAAACAAATTTGTACATATAGAGGCAACAAAAAGATCACAACGCAAAACCTTTACCTTAAGAGAAATATTGTTTGAGGTTTTGAACATGAAGTGACAACTCCATGAAATGTCCATCAAGGTTGCTTATCTATAATGTTCCTTGACCATATCCCTCAACAATTTGATAGGGCCCAACCCATAGGACATCAAATTTTCCATGTTTTCCCTTATCTTTTGACTTGTAATTCCACATGAGAACCAAGATCCCCAATCTAAAATCCTTCATGACATACCTCTTATCAAA
The DNA here is from genome assembly GCF_030272615.1 of Cryptomeria japonica. Lineage (NCBI taxonomy): Eukaryota > Viridiplantae > Streptophyta > Pinopsida > Cupressales > Cupressaceae > Cryptomeria > Cryptomeria japonica. The sequence goes on from NC_081407.1 coordinate 35,156,380, forward strand.
GAGATAGTGCTTCATGTTTTTATATATCAATAAATTCTTCTCATTTATAACTCTTGGTTTCATCCAATTTGCTCAACTCAACTATATTCTTCGCCTTAAATATGATATAGCAGCTTATAGTTTGGTAACTCAAGGCTAATTAGCAACTTGGCTTCAACACCAGATACTAATTCAAATGGACTCTTCCCAATAAAATTCTTGTAGGTTACCCTATCTACTTAGACAACAAATTTTAGCTTATCATCCCAAGTTGTTTTGATGATGTTCATGTTGCATTTGTTACTTGACTCAACATGTCTATTTCCTCATAGATGATAACATGATGAATGTGTTAATGATTCCCATATTGTGAACACATGTCAACAATATTTGGATCTAAATATCATTATATTATCAACAACAATCCTTGATAGGAATCCAAACTTGGTGACTCTATTATTGAGTATACATTCAATTACCACCTTTGAAGTTACATTCCTTGTGAGAACAACTCCACCCATTTTGTGATGTAATCAGTGGCTACAAATATCCATTTGTATCTACTACTAGACCTTTTAGCCCTTTCCCCTATGAAATCAATACACCACTATTGAAATGGAATCTCTACATAAATGGTAGTGAGGGGATATGTACCTTTGAATTTTAACTTGCCAAATTTTTTTTAGCAATAATCGTATCCTTTTACAAATTGGCCACATCTCTAAATAATTTTGGCCACTAATAACTAGCCTCATATTATTAGGATTAGTGATACTTGACATGTAATATTAACAACACAACCCTTGGTAACATTCCTCAATAGCCCCCATAGACTACCCTCCATCTAAACATATTAAGAGTGCACCATATAGGTTTATCCATATTACTTTTTCTTACAATAGTACATGCCTTTGAGCTTCAATTTTTAACAACCTTTTTTCTTATCATTCAACTCAAGAGGACAACTTAGGTTTTTCAAATAAAATACCATGTTCTTAAACCAAGGAAATTACTTCAAGTAACATGGGACAAATGAGGGGTTTGATTTTAACCTGATTGATTTCAATAACATCTAATTTTTTCTTAGTCATAAAATTTTCTAGGTCTTGAACTCTATGTAAGGAATTTAAGTAGCAAAACAACTTCCTACACTAACCTTAAAATGAAGGTAGTACAAAAAATTTTACAGATCCTTACAAAAGTTACAAAAACTTAAGATAAATAAACATAACTTTTATTTATCCTTACAATAGTTACATAAAATTAAGAGAAAGAAACATAAATAGCATGCATACCACAACACAATGATTTACATGGAGAAAACCCTTTCAGGAGAAAAACCCCACACTCTAAAAGTCGCCCAATATTATGCAAAAATTAATAATAGATTACAATATACTTGCAAAGAATGCTTCTCACAAGAGTATCACCAACTAGAGATTTAGAGGTAACTCAACAACTATAAGACTCTTACACGCAACCTCTATCTCATACACCTCATATATAGGAGATACAATACATCAAATAGTCAAACAATATTACAAAACCATGGGCTAAAACCACCCAATAAAGTGACACCTATCTTATTGCCAATCCTAGATGACCTATGATGTGTCAAAACACACATCAACATGTGTACCTCTCTCATACACTCATTTATGTGTTCGACACATTTTTATATTTTCTATTTCAGGAGACCCAACTTTTGGAGGCCATAAATTTTGAACCGGGTGTTCAATTGATGAAGTTTGAAGCATCAAAAATCTCACAACATGCTCTCTCAAGAGATAACCTGCTATGGTGGTTATAAATAATTTTAGGCCATTTCAAAGCCTCTAAATCCCTCAAAATTGACTCTGAAACTTTGTTCACAACTTTCTAAAATGAAAACTTTAATATCTTCAAATATAGACGTGATCTTGCAATGAAAATTTACCAGCATTCTTATCTATCCAACTCGAAGCTTTGAGGAAAATTTCAGATCAATTCATGATCAAATAAAAACTTACTAAATATAGTAACCTTGTGTATATGCAGGGTTTCAAAGACACCATTTTCCCAACACTCTAACTAGCTTAGTTATTTGAACCTCAGTGTCATATTATTGGATCTTGTTGAATCATCTACACCTTTTGCTTAATTCTTCCTATTTTATAAAGATTTCCTTAATAACAATATGTGTCACAAAGCCTATGATCTTGGCCCCTACAAGGTAGGGTCTAAAATTATTTGCGTCCTTAACAAGAGCACATGTGTGCTTCTCCATCACAAAATAATTCAATCTAGCATCTTGTAAGGATTTGTTGAAGAAAGCTATTGGCTATTTGTATCCTTCAAAAAAAAAATTGTAGTAGAATAAAAACAATAGTATAGAAAATACAAAAGAAATAACTAGAAAGACTTTGAATAATCTGGACTTGCCAACATTAGTGCTTTATTAAGTGCCTCTTTGAACTCTAAAAAGGAATCACTTGATTCCTTGTCCCAGCTGGATGATTGTCCCTTTGTAAAACCTTAGAAATAACCGTTATCTTTAAAGTAAAGTTAGGAATAAACCTCCAAAAAAAAAATTCCCAAAGAAATATTGGGTTGCCTTAACTATTTTGGGTGGAGGGACAAGATCAATAGCCTTGACACCTTATGGATCAATTCTTACTCCTAAAGACACAATATACCCAAGAAGCTTGTCCTCTCCCACAATGAAAATAAACTTCTTGGAATTCAAAGATATCCCGACTCTAAGCAACTTTGGAAGATTAACTCCAAGTTTTTGTACTGATCATTCTAATCCTTGGATTATGCAGTCAAATCATATTGGTAGACAACCACAATTTCATCTATAAGTCCTAAAAAAGTGACATACATAGCTCTTTAACCTGAATGGAATTTTAACATATACAAAACTTACCCATGACAAGGTGAAGGTTGTCTTATGTTTCTCTAAATCCTTTACCATTACTTGATTGTAGCATGAGAAGCCATTCATCATAGAAATCAACTTTGACCCTATCACCCACTACAATAAATGATCCATTCTAGGAAATGTGTAGGTGTCTTTGAGGGACTTAATATTCAAATTTCAAAAATTCAGACACAACCTAATGTCCTCATTCTTTTTCTAACCAAAGGTTTGAAACCCATTCCAAATGTTCGATTAGTTTAACAATGTCCCCTTCTTTCAATTTGGTCATTTTATATTAAATTAGAGGGGAAGAGTAAGTTTTATAGGTAATTGTTTCTATCTAATGACTTTATAGGAATCTCAAATAGAATAGTATGATAGAAGAAGTGTTCTTTATATGCCTCTAGTTCATCAAAAGACCAAGCAAAACAACTTTTATATTTTCTCAATAGTGCTATTAGCATTTTCTTCTCTAATCTAACCTTAATCTCTTACCAATGCAAATCATTTTAGGAACTCATTTTGTTCCTCTATATCTTCTTCACTGATAGGCTTACTTCTTTGGAGGAACAAGGGGATTTGTGCCAGGGAAGGAAACAACTAAGGGGGCTTTGATTGCTCATAAAATTATTTATTTTGTATTTGTGCACAAGTGTGAGGCTATGATTATAAAACTGGATATGATGAAATCTTATGATAGGGTAAGTTGGAATTTCCTTCATCAAGTTCTTCTAAAGTTTGGCTTCTCAAAGAAATGGTGTAGATGGGTTATTTCATGTATTTTGGGTGCTAAATTTTTAGTTTTGGTAAATGGTAATCCTTGTGGCTTCTTCTCTTCTTCACAAGGGGTTAGCCAAGGAGACCCTCTTTCTCCTTATTTATAATTTTAACTGAGGCATTGAGTAGGACAATTTCTGCTCACTGTCATAACAAGTTGTGGAAGGGTGTCCAATTGCCACAAACTCAAATTGTAATTACTCGTATTTTATTTGTAGATGATACTATGTTATTTGGGGAACCATCCATGAGAGAGACTAAGGTGATCAAATAGGTTTTGGAAAAATATTATGAGATCTCAGGGCAAAAGATTAATGCAGCTATATCCAAGGTTTTTTTCATCAATTGTTCTATTGTAGTTGCTAATCGCTTAGTTGATGTTCTAGGATTTAAGCAAGATAACCTTCCTTGTAAGTATCTTGGTATTCCCTAGTTTTCATGATATAATAAAAGTTTCTTTTGGTCAAACATTGCTTCCTCAATTCTGAATAGAATATCTTCTTGGAAGAATTCTTGGTTATCTCTAGTAGGAAGAATTTTGATGATCAAGTTAGTATTGGCCACCATTCTTAATTACATCATGTCAGTTCTACCAATCCCAAAAGGAATTAAGGTAGATACATAATCAAAATTAAGGTATTTCTTTGGAAAGGAAACAAATATTCCGAGAACAAGCTTCATCTAATGGCATGGGATAAAGTTTGTTCTTCAATGAGTGGTGGTGCAAGTGTACATGAGATTGAAATATAGGAAACTGACATTGGGTGCAAAACTTGTATGAAAGCTCTTCACCAATTCTAAATCAAAATGGGCATCAATTGTTGCAGCCAAATATATTGACTCATAAAATCCTAAAAGAGTATTTAGAATCCTTGATCCACCATTAGGATCACAAATGTGGAACTTTATGATGAAATGTAGAAAGGTTTTTCTTCCATACTTGAATTGGTTAATTCGTGATGGGAAAATAGTATGCTTATGAGAATACTATTGGAGTGACTTCCATCCACTAAGCCTAATGGAGGAAATGAATGAAATTATAAGTTTATTGAAAGTCCAATGGGGAGATAAGGTGTTTGACTATTTTTTGACAATTTGCAACGATGGTGTCTAGTTGGTTAAGTGGAAAGATGTTTTAAGTGTTGGGGCTCCACTTGTCAAAAATAGAAATTATATCAGGAACTCAAACAAAGAGTAATTCATTATAAAGACAACAATGATAGGCTTATATGAACACTTTCTTAGTTTGGTAATTATTTGGTGAAACAAGGGTACTCTACTCTTAGTGAGCAAGTTCAAAATCAAAACTTAAGACATTTTTCATTTTGTTCGATAGGTGCATTCCTCCAAAAAGCAAACACATTTGCATGGCTTGCATTACAAGGTATAATTCTTACGAGTGATAGATTGGCTTCTCTTGAAATTGCCAATGTGTTCAACTGTGTGTTATGTAACAAAGAATTAGAGACAAGGGACCATTTGCTACTTAATTGTGAATTTGCACATGATTGTTAGGTTTGGCTTCTAAATAAGTTAAATTGGATATCCCCTTTGCATTCAAATCTGGAAGTAGTTTTTGAGTCATGGCATAAATTGTTTAAAGAGTCTTTGCAATTTTATGGTAGTTTGCACCAGCTATATTAATCTGGAATATCTAGTGAGAAAGAAATAGGAGAATTTTCAGAAAGGAAAGTCTTAAGTAATATTGAAACCTCATCAATCTCTGAAAATGAAAGAACATATGCAGTCAAGAATAAGAAATTAGACTCTTATTTTTCATCTTGGGAAAATATGATCTTATCTAGTGGTTATCGGTTACCACTAGTAATGACACGACTTTCTGAAAATCTGAAAACACATAATTGTGTGATTGAGGTATTGTAATTGTTGTCAGATGCCATTTGAACTTGTTCACATGCTTGGATTGACTGTGGAAAGTATTGACTACAGGAGGAATTATGGAACTGGGACTCACCGATTTGATATAAAATAGTCATTCCTAGCCTGTTCTATAGCTGCAAGTCATTTGGATTTCGAGTATTGCTCCTTCTTGTTCTATGTTTGATAGGGTCATGGGTGATCTTAAAATGGAGTTCGCGTCTCTCAATAAGTGGATATCTCTGCCATAAGAAGGATGGTAGAGAATACATGAAGAGAATTTTCAAGTGGGATTGTCCAAAGGTGGAACAAACGATTAGAACAGTAACTCCAATGACAAAATGGACATTTGTGCTCTTGAAGGAATGCAAGACGAGGTGAAAATTCCCCTCGGTATTAGGCTTTTATAGGATTTTGGAAAGCACTTTCAATGTCTATAATGCTTATAGTCTATATTAGAAATGCTAGTTCATCTGAATTTTAGTATATAATGTTGTATTTGTGGCTTTTAGTTTGATTCATCACTCTTTGATGATCATGACTATATATGTTTTCTTAAAGAGGCTAACTCACTTCAGTTTGGATTTGGAGGAGAATGTTGTTAGTCCTCTTCCTTTCCTTCCTTTGAGCCTCATTTTGTATCTTTCGTACTTTTATCTCGTATCTTATTTTTATATATATTCAAACTTAATGCTTTTTACTTAAAAAAAAAGAAAAAAGGCTTACTTCTTATCTTATAACAATGATCATTATCAAATATGCTTTGTAAAGTAGTAATATCTCTATGAATAATATTAATTTTAAGCTAGATGATTTGTTTCTAAAGAGAGTCTCTAATGCAGTCAAGGTAGGGAGATCCAATGAAGGACATCCCATCCTTGCAGCCTAACACAAACACCATGCAAGATATACCAGTAACTGGTAACACAATACCAGATATAACAAAAAGAACAACCGGTAAACAATATGATCAATTCTGATAACAGATTGAATAATTACATATGCCACATGTTGACCACAGCCCGGGATTACAAACAATGCTTACAACATTAATATAAGATCCACGGATCATCCAAACATCAATTCGGCCTCCGGTAACTGTTTGTCAGTTCAACCCTAATCCGGGCCTCAACCCTTCCAGTTTCAGTCCACCGGACCAAAATCTTGCCAGTTCTACATCTTCGCTTGATCTCGAACTTATGTCTTCTATCTCTGTCTTTTATCTTCTCAAATGATTCACAAAACTTCTCTTTATACCGTCCGTAAATAATAACAACTTGATCAAGTCGGCCCAAAGACCAACCGTTTCATAATGAAAGGTGCTAATGGTAACATGTCAACTCAAATCACTAAGAACGTCGCAAAAGGCATAAAATGGTGCACAGAGCTCCGAAAATACCGATCAAGGCCCAAAACAACATCTCCAACGATCCACAAGCCATGGAAATCAACCGCAACCCAATTCAACTTTGCTCAACACTCTACAAGACTAACTGGTAAGAACACATCAACCAAGCCAATACCGGAATCGATATCTCACCGGAATAAAATCCAAATGCCATGAATCTCGAACAAGATAAAGACAACAAACTCAAAGTGATAAATCCAAATCCACAATGCTAAACTCTCAAACATGAAGGAATGCCATGATCTCCAAGCAATTCCACAACTAACTGCTCAAACTAGTAAGAACTACATGTTAGACAGTTCAAATAACCGGAAGACAACTGAGAGGGGGGGGGGGTGAATCAATTGTCATAGATTACTAGAACTATTAGCAATTTAAAACTTTAATACCGGAATAGAAGTTAAACCAATTAACAATAAACAATAATCATAGAATAAAAACCATCCACATGACACCAAGATTTATACGTGGAAAACCCGATAAAGAGAAAAACCACAGTGGGAAGCCTACCCACAGTCAGATAATACTTTTGCAGCTAGTATGTGAATTACAATTGAGGGGCCTGCACTTGCAGGAAGGCCAATAGCCTAGAGCACACTGCTCATCACAAAAGGAGCCTCACTGACTACATAGAAACCTAGACTACAATCCAGAGAAGTGTTGAACTGCAAAAGATAACATCTCCTATGCTTGAGTACAGTTCTGGTTAAGCTCAATACCTGAGGACTGAATCCTCTTACATAAACCCAATTTGATCTCCAATGATCAACTAAATCCTCTGCCTGAATGATATTACATTATTCGCACATTACATTCCTTGACCATGACCTCTAGCATAACCATGATGATCTACAATGAGATCTTACATTTATACATAATGTTGGCAATTGACACTCTACTGGTTAGATTTCATTGTGTTGTCATTGATGGCAACATGATTTTGGGTTCCGACTTCATATGGTGTACCGACAGGCACTTTACAAACTCTACACTGGCATCGACACCAACATCGACAGGATAGAAGATTTATTTGGTCATCGACAATGCAGGCTGACATGGTATAGTAAAGGTCATTAGTATTGGAGGCTGACACATCTTGGATCTGGCATCAACAACTTGTTTTAGTGCTTATTCATTTATGTTATATGGTCGACATGTAATGTAATATTGTATATATCCTTGTAAGCCGACATAAGGCATAAATTTGTATAGGGTATATAGGGGAGATTTATTAGATCATTTTGTATGAATAAGAGAATAAGGATAGAAATGTGGAATGGATATATAGATGTAATGTAATGCAAAATACATCAGAGAAACTATGTATGTGAGGAATTTATTGTAAGGATTATTCCGGTACTGAGGTTTAGGGTTTTGACCAGAACAGACAGAGCTTAAACCGGAACTGTATTCTGGCATAGGAGATACTATACTAAGTAGTTCACACTTCTCCGGATTGTTGTCTGGATTGTTATGTAGTCAATGAGACTCCTATTGTGATGAGCAATGTGCTCTAGGTTGTAAGCCTTCTTGCAAGTACAGGCCCATCATATATTGTAATATCTCTTCATATGGCCAGTGAATTGATATTGTGGGTCACAAATCCCACCGTTGTTTTTCCTCATTGAGGTTTTTCACATATAAATTTGTGTGTTATGGTTCTTATTTATGTGTTTGGCTTATTGGTTGCATTACTTCTTTCAATTCTATTTATACTGGTATACCAGTTGGTGTATGTATGTTTTGTTAAGGCTAAAATCTTTTATTCCGATATCACTAATTCACCCCCCCCCCCACCCCCCCTCTCAGTGTTTTTGGTTTCCAACAATTGGTATCAGAGCCTTGTGCCCTAGAGGAAGTTTAACATCTTGAGGAAGATCCTGAAACCGAAATCATTGAATATGGCTTTGGAGAAGCAACTTGAGATGACACTTGAAGATTATGATGCTGAAATATTGAAGAACTTAAAGCTGCAAGATGAGTTGAATTCTATTAAAAAAATTATTCTTGTCCTGCAAGAGAGACTTTCATCTGTTCAAGCTAGGAGGAAGGAAGTTTTACAAAATCAGGATGATGAAGATGCACTTAAGGAACAATGTCAAAAATTGAGTCAGAAGAACATGGTTATAAAGAATGAAATGCAAACTATGACTATGAGGTTGTCCAAGGATATTGAGGATAGAAAGAAAAAGGAAGAAAATGTTGTTGTATCCCTGAAGAACAAATTTGAAGAATGTGGTAGGTTGACTCATGAAAATGAGATATTAATGTCTAATTTGGTATAATCCCAGAGCAATGAGAAAGAGCTTGAGAGACAAATGATAGTACTAAGAGATGATTTAATTGCTACAAGTGAGTACAAAGAAAAATTGAAGATCAGCTCATCACAACTTGATGAGTTACTGAAGAGATAGAGGCAGACTGGAGATTCCAGTGGACTTGGATTTGAGCAAGAACGTTGTTCCGGTATTGCTAATGAAGATCAAAACCATAAGGCACCGATAAGACAATTCAATGCTTATAAATTTAATGATAGATGTTTTGTTTGCAATAGATTTGGTCACATGGCTAGGCAATGTAGAAACAAAGCAAATCAGAACCTTGATTCTGCTCTCGGTAAATGTTCTAAATGCAATAAAATTGGTCATAAAACAGAAGATTGCAGAATGAATGTAAAATGCTATGCTTGTGGAAAATTTGGACATATGGCTAATCAGTGCAGGTCAAGCAATCTCACTGGTTTTAGCAAGGCAATTCAAAAGAACAATGTTACATGTTATGCATGCAATGAAGTTGGACATATTGCTAAGTTTTGCAGAAGCAGAAATCCACTGGTTGGCAATGAAGGATCAAATGATAAAGGCAAAGAAAAGGTTAGTGAAATCTGGAAAGATCATACTTAGAGATGGGTTAGAAAGACTGAAGATCAATCATCAGATGAGAATGTCCCGGTTACCTATCCAGTAGAAGAGGCTGCTCTTGCACCGACGGTGAGCTCATCTAGTAACTAAGGCAGATGCCTTAGGGCTAGGCAAATTTCATGGAAGATGATGCATATGCCCCTAGAGGAGATTCTGGAAGATGTTCCAAATATTGGAGAGGATTATCCGACATTGATATATTCAGAGTGAGATCCGGTATCTTTCACCGATAATCATTTATGTCAATAGAAAATTAAGGTTTTCTCGATGGATAAAAGGTCGATTACACTTCATTATTATTCACCCAGCATTCAGAGCGACTTAGTGCAATTAAAGGCTATTCAGAGGTGATCATATTTTATCTTGAGTGATCACACCGACATCTAGAAGGATTTGTTAAGAGGTTTTCACCGATAGCGTTCTAAAGGTATTTTTCTTGAATCATGGAATCAAGATCATCTTCTGCTCCTATTTTTGCTGCAAATCCAACTGTAGTAGAAGTTAACGAGTGCCCCAGGCCAATTTTCTTGCGTCCTGGAGGGAGTGATATATGTGAAAGATGTTAGGGCTTATATTCATTGTCATATAGAGGACTTAGGCACTTCAGAGATCAAGGGGATGCATATGAATGAACTCATGGGATAATCTGATCAAACCGACATATAAACACATTGAAGATCTAGGGTACACTGATATTCTAGATATTTGAGAGTTCGAGGATGAGATTGTTAGATATGTACTGAGAAGAGTACATGAGGAATTCATATGGTTGGACCAACCCTACAAAATCACTAAGAAATCTATTTGGGCACTTACTGGTTTGTCATCAACAGGGCAACATCCGGATAAGAAAGTATCAAATGACTTCATAAGGAAGATCACCGGTGTTACATCAGACAAGAGATCGATGAAGGTGAGCACCATCACCGACACCGACATCAAATTTGACAACATGATCATAGGCTACAAGGTAGCTCAGTCTAACTGTCTGAATTTAGTTTCAAGTTCATGTATTTTGGCAGCATATAGAATGATGAGAGAAAATATCAAGTTAGATCTTTGTGACCGGATGCTTGAGGAGTTATTGATCAATTTAGGAAAGATTAAAGGTGAGAAGAAGGGCACCTTCTGGTATGGAAATCTGTTAGTATGCTTAATGTTATACTTTTTGAATGATACTCCCGGTTCTGGAAGGAAGCAATGGGATTTTGACATCCTAGTAGGAAGACAACTAAATCTATCAATTGTTGCATTGGGAAGTCTTAGAGATGATAAGGTATGGGGTTACTTCAAGACTTTTCAGAAATCTATGAGGTCTAGAATAAGGATACCTGAGAAAATAGTAGAGAAATACTCTACCGACATTTGTTTCATGGTTAAGAAGGATGTGACTCTCATGGAGGCAGTCAAGCCCCAGAAGATTTGGATAGAGGAAATGGTCTATGAGGTGGATGCATTAATTCTTGATGCATATGCAAAAATTATGATAGATGCAAAAATAGATGAAGCAGAAAACCTTATGGAACAGCACAACAAAAGACTCTTGTGGTTGAAACTGAGTTCAACTGGAAGAAGAGGGAAAAACAAGAAGGTAAGGCAAGCAAGTTTGTATAGGAAGTTTCTAAGGATATTAAGGCACTCATTGATGTTTTCTCGGAGAAAGGGAGAAAGAGGAAGGATCTGGTAGTTCACATTGAACCTGTGACTGCAAATTTTGAACCTGAAGATGAGACATCATTAGCTTTCAAAAGGGTTGTGAGGAAGAAACCGAAAGAACCTAAAGTGAAACCAAAAAAAGAACTAGTTAGGAAGGTTACCATCAAACTACCGGCATAGAAGAAGGCACCCAAGGCTACACCATCAGCTGCATCCGGTACTACCAGAAGTTGGAAGAAGAGTGACATTGATTTGGCACTAGAGACTAGTAATGTAACAATTACTCCACCTAAGACTTGTGCTGAAATTGTAGATGAAATTACTAAGGATGGGATGTTGAAAAATGTTAAGTCTTATTATGATACATTTAAATATGATGAACATAGAGAGGTAGAGGAAGAAATTCTTCTATAGTTAGACATCTATAAGAAAACATTAATTAAAATAGAAAATCAAATATCGACAGAGCTATACAACATGTTAGATGCTAGAAGGTTATTTGCAATGCAAGAAGATAAACACATTAAGATGCAAGAACTTTTAGCTATATATGTTGCTATAACTCCAGATGATATGGAGAAGACAATTGAGGCTACAAATAGGAAGGTATTCAACAACAAACATAGAATAACTAGCCTGATGTTAGGAAGGATGAATGAGATAATAAAGGAGACACAGAAGGGTTGGATAATTTTTGGGGGAGAGCATAGAGGATTCTTCAGTTCACCGGAGACAAAGACTAATACCGTAGATACATTGGTTGAAGGGAAAGGTAAAGGAATTATGGGTACTCCACCCTCAGTTTTGAAGAATATCAAGATAGTGGAAATTGAACCACTGGTTAACACAAATGTACAAACAAATACAGAGACACCGGTTAATACAGAGAATATTGTACAAGATACTAACATTGAGGACACTTGTCCTCCAAATACTAATGTGTAGGTTGAGGATACTGTTCCTAGAGAGGAACCGTCAGTTGCACAGACTGCACCAAGTGGCAAAGCCATCGGTACAAGTGAGGAGGTAATAAAGGATAAATCATCAAAGAAAACAAGGGAATCCAGTAGGGAACTAGTTGCTGACACATCATTATTGACAATTGACACTTATCTAGTGGAAAAGAAAAATATCACAGAGATGGGTCCCACAGAACTAATGATGATGGCTGCTCAGAAACTGATGAAGGAGGGAACCACAGACAAAGGGATTATAGATCAATCCATAATTGTTTTACACAGATTGGTCCCAAAATGTAAGATTGAGAATGAAGCGAGCCCTTTCGGCAAGCTTAAGGCTATAACAAAGCACATCTCTAAAGATTTTCAATCATTACAATAGATCTCTAATCGGATAGCACTTGAAAAATTCACTTTCGCTAAGAGAGCCGCTTTTGATCAGATCATTGACAGAGAGAAGAAAAAGATTGAGGAGAAGTTAATTTTGATAGTAAATTCTTTGAAACAAGGTACTAATATATTAAGGGTATGTTGCAATACAAAGATTCTTACAACAAAGTAGATGAAAAGATAAAAGAGGTACATGACAAAATTGCTAGTATTGCTAACTCTTTTGATGGACTAGTTTCACTGACAACATCTATTGATGGACAAATTTTGACTTTGGAGAATCAAATCTCTTCTCTTGAAAAGGAAAGAGATAAGATCATTCAGAGATCTAGAGGTCTTAGAGGTTTGGTGAGTCCAAGATTGGATTCACTTGGTGTACATAAGAGGGAATGCATGGATATGCTTGGTAAGCCCACACCGACATAAGTTAATGAGAAAGAATCACTTGCATATTTACTGAGTGGAATTGTATCTATCTATGACACATTCAAAACCGACTAGGATACTTATGTGGAGTCATTAGAGAAAGATTACTCGGAAATATTGAAATTGGTCAAGCTTCGGTAAGACATTTTTGGAGGTATTTAGTGTACACTTATTATTCTTTGATATTCTTTTTACAATTTTTGGGCATTGATGTCAAAGGGGGAGTAGTATAGATGTGAAAAATTATTGCAAGGGTTGCATACATTAGGGGGAGTTATAGAGTTTTTGGAATTTTGGATTATTGGAGCATTTTGCATATTCAGCTCAGGGCGAGCAATGCATGATGAAATCGACAGTTGAAACCATGACCAATTTTCACATGAGTGTTGTCATCAATGCCAAAGGGGCAGATTGTTGGCAATTGACACTCTACTAGTTAGGTTTCATTATGTTGTCATTGATGGCAACATTATTTTGGGTTTCGGCTTCATATGGTGTACCGACATGCACTTCACAAACTCTACACCGGCACCGACACCGACGGGATAGAAGATTTCTTTGATCACCGACAATGCAGGCTGGCATGGGATAGTAAAGGTCATCAATATTGGAGGCCGACACATCTTGGATCTAGCATCGACAACTTATTTTAATTCTTATTCATATATGTTATATGGCCAACATGTAATGTAATATTGTATATATCCTTGTAAGCTAACATAAGGCATAAATTTGTATAGGGTATATAGGGGAGATTGATTATATCATTTTGTATGAATAAGAGAATAAGGATAGACATGTGGAATGGATATATAGATGTAATGTAATGTGAAATACATCAGAGAAACTATGTATGTGAGGAATTCATTGTAAGGGTTATTTCGGTACTGAGGTTTAGGGTTTTGACCAGAACAAACAGAGCTCAAACCATAACTATATTTTGGCATAGGAGATGCTATACTAAGAAGTTCACACTTCTCTGGATTGTTGTCTGGATTGTTATGTATTCAGTGAAACTTCTATTGTGATGAGCTGTGTGCTCTAGGATGTAAGCCTTCCTGCAAGTGCAGGCCCATCATATATTGTAATATCTCTTCATATGGCCAGTGAATTGATATCGTGGGTCACAAATCCCACTGTGGTTTTTCCTCGTTGAGTTTTTCTACGTATAAATTTTTGTGTTATGGTTCTCATTTATGTGTTTGGCTTATTGGTTGCATTACTTCTTTCAATTCTGTTTATACCAGTATACCGGTTGGTGTATGTATATTTTATTAAGGCTAATTTTTTTTATTCCGGTATAACACTTATTCACCCCCCTCTTAGTGTTATCGGTTTCCAACATATACAAACCCTCGACCATAAACAATTAGGTCAGTCACCAGATAATAAACCAATTACATAATTACAAACCATGTCGGCCTTAGGCCAAACAAATAATATCCAACACACAAGACATCTCGAAAACACATCGAGAGGTCCAATCCACACATTTCATTAAAGTCACTCCATAACCTAGATCAATCGGGACCCAGTATAGGTCCACACACTACAACAATGATCTCCATCTGCCAAGTCTAGAACATGATCACCAAAAACATCCTAAAACTCCACCAGAAGATGCACCAACACCACTTATGCAATTCATCAAAGATCTTCATCAAAAGCTCTACCAGTGAAACCCTCGCCGAAACCAAAAACTAAGCTTCTAAGCAAGCAGTATATCATCTGATCACTAGACCAAAACCAATAGACCGAATGTGAGCATGAGTATCATGAACAAGCCAATTCCATAACCAAATCACACTGGAGCCTACCAGATCATGTCGGATCCAAATCAACTAGAAACCACTCAACCCACTGGGACCAGAAAGGTGTCGATAAAGCATCCAAACAGCTACTGTTGGCATCAATGACAAAACATCAATGAAACACATAATCAATTCCACCAAATGGCGAACAATCTCTCTTTTGGGCATTGATGGCAACACTAGATGTGAAAAACATCTAAGTACCAAGAAATGCCAAACAAGTCTCCCCCAATGGAAGACAACCAACAATCTCCCACATACAACCCTGAATGTCAATATCTCTCTCCTTTACTTTTCTTATTCATATCTCTCCCCCTTTGACTTTTTCTTTTTCTTTCTTTGTCTTTTTCACATCAATATCTCTCCCCCTTTGACATCAATGCTAGAAATCTGACAAAAATATCAAAGCAAAAACATAAACCACTGAATCACAAAGCTGACTACTCCCCCTGAGCAATATCATCCCTCATCAGTGTCAGAATGAATAGTATCTCTGATAATGCATGTCGAACTGATGCCAAATCGCATCAATCAAGTCTCTATCGGAGGGGCAAAAACTCCCAATCTGTCTCTCAGGTACTCAAATGATTCCTTGTGAAAATATCTGCAATTTGCTCTTTAGTGTTCACATAAACCAATGTAACTTCATTTTCTTCCACCTTTTCCTTCAAAAAGTTATACTTGATAGATATGTGCTTTATTTTAAAATGAATACCAGATTCTTTGATATATCAATAGCAGCAGAGTTATCACAGTGAATAACTACAAGTGCATCACAATCCACCTTTATATCCTTCAACATTTGCTTCATCCATAAAACTTGTGTATAGTTAGTAGCAACAACAACATACTCAACTTCAGAAATAGATAGAGAAGTACATGACTGTTTCTTGTTGATCCGTGAAATGAACTTCTTTCCAAGAAAGAAAGCTCCACTAGAAGTGTTTTTTCAGTCATCAATATCTCTAGCCCAATCAGCATCTGTATATGCATATAAAGTAAAGTTATCATCCTTAAGGTACCACAAACCATATTTTGATGTACCTTGCAAGTATCTAAAAATCCTTTTCACCGCAATCTCATGATTTTCTCTAGGATCACTCTGAAATATTGAAACAATACAAATAACATTCATAATGTCAGGCCTAGTCTGAGTCAAATAAAGAAGACATTTTCCAATGCCAAATTTCTTCAACAATTCCTTAGCATATTTAGTTTGATAGATGAAAATACCTTTGTCAATTTGAGTAATCTGCAAACCTAAGAAACATTTCATCTCACCAATCATAGATATCTCAAATTCTTTCTCCATATTCTTAGAAAATTTTATGCATAACTTATCTTCACCTCCAAAAATAATGTCATCAACAAATACTTCAATAATCATTATGTCATCATCGACAATCTTATAATATAAATTATTGTCAGCACTACCCTTAGTAAAACCAAGCTTCAAAAGATATTTATCCAACCTTGCATACCAAGCTCTAGGTGCTTGTTTCAATCTATATAAAGATTTCCTTAACCTGCAAACCATATTTGTATCATATGATAGTGAAAAACCATCAGGTTGTGCAATATAAACTTCCTCATCAAGATCCCCATTATAAAATGCACATTTAACATCCATCTGATAAACCTTGTAGTTATTATAAGCAACATATGCAAGAAATAATCTTATAGCTTCAATCCTTGCTATAGGTGCAACAGTATCTCCATAATCAATTCCTTCCTTCTGAGAATATCCTTTATAAATCAATCTAGCCTTATTCCTTATAACTTGACCATCCTCATTCAATTTATTCCTAAAACCCCATTTAGTTCCAATAACATTTTTATTTTTAGGTCGGGGAACCAAGGTCCATCTGTTATTTTTCTCAATCTGATCTAATTCTTCTTCCATAGCTTTCAATCAATATTCATCTTTACATGCCTCAATTACTGATACCGGTTCAACTTGTGAAATTAAACATACCTCATTAGTTGTCAGTCTTCTTCTTGTCATCACTCCATTGCTCTTATCCCCAATGATCTAATCTTCTAAATGATTCAATCTCACATACCTAGGAGTCTTCTGAATTTCTTTTCCTCTTCCCTGTTCTTCAGTTACTGTAGAATTCTCTGATAGTCTTCTTCTTGTCATCACTCCATTGCTCTTATCCCCAATGATCTAATCTTCTGGATGATTCAATCTCACATACCTAGGAGTCTTCTGAATTTCTATTCCTCTTCCCCGTTCTTCAGTTACTGTAGAATTCTCTGATCCTGCTGGAGTAACTAGTTCAACACTTTGTTCCTGTAAAGGTGCTACCGGTTTAGATATAACCATTTCCACTATCAGGTCCTTCTCATAAAATTTGATTTGACTTATGTTCAACTCATCTACTTTGACATTAGCACTCTCCACAATTCTCTGCAATCTCTTGTTATAACATCTATATGATTTACTTTCATTAGAATAAACAAGAAATATGCCTTCATCACATCTAGGATCAAACTTCCCAATGATATCATCTCTCCTGATATAACATTTACTACCAAAAATTCAGAAATACTTAACTACAGGTGTATTGCCAAACCATAATTCATAAGGTGTCTTACCGGTTTCTCCTTTGATATGTACGCGGTTGAATGTATAAACCAATGTGCTCACTGCTTCTCTCGAGTAGATATGAGGTAGACTAGCTTCCATCATCATTGTTCTAGAAGCATCCAAGATATTTATGTTCTTCCTTTCCACAACTCCATTCTTCTAAGGTGTCCAGGGAGCAAAAAATTGTCTTCTTATACCATGCTTCTCACAAAAGTTATTAAACTCATCGGATGTGAATTGTCCACCATGATCTGACCTCAAACATTTAATCTTCAATCTTGTCTCAGTTTCCACTTTAGCCTTAAAGATTTTAAACTTTTCAAATGCTTTAGATTTATCTTTTAGAAACGTAACCCACGTCATTCTAGAATAATCATCAATGATTAGCATGAAATATCTATCACCTTGAAAACTTTTAACTCTAGCAGGGCCACACAAATTAGTATGAATAAGATCAAGAACATCATCTGATTTATCTTGTATACTCCTAAAAGAGGTTCTGACTTGTTTACCCATTTGACATTCTTTACATACTGGATTATAGCGCTTCATAATCTTAGGTATATCCCTAACTGCCTTAGTTGAACTAATCTTCACAATGCAATCAAAATTCACATGACACAACCTTTTATGTCATAGCCAACTCTCATCAATCTGTGTAATCAAACATGTCTTCTCATTGGAGTTCAAATGAAATATATTACCTTTTGTTAGTGTACCGTTGCAATCTCTAAACCAGATCTGTTAATGATTTTGCATTTTCCATCCTTGAACTGTAATTGAAATCCCTTATCTACCAATTATCCTACACTCAAAATATTATACCTTAAACCTTCAACATAATAAACATTGTCAGTGTTGTTCTTACCATCCAATGATATAGTTATTTTTCCTTTGATCATACATGCTTTGTCATTTCCAAATCTAACTAGACCGCCATCAAATTCTTGCAAAGATAGAAACTTCCCTTTATCTCCAGTCATATGATGTGAACAACTGTTGTCAATTACCCATTCATCCTTGTCTTCAATTTTAGTAGCAAGTACCTTCTCTTTAGGTACATTCACTTCCAGTGCCAGATCATCTTCCTTGATAGCCACGAACACCCATTCCTTCCCATTTCCGGAACCACTAGCAGAGTCTTCTGTTGGTTCATCATTAGAATCAGTAATGCCTTCCTCATCCACTATGTAGCATGATTTGTCTCTATTTTTATTGTACATGTACTTGTTCTGATATCCAAGGTTAGGCTTAAATGATCTTCTATCTCTTTCTTCAAATCTTGAATTCCTTTCAGGACATCTAGATGCAAAATGACCAATCTTATTACATGAAAAACATTTAAAAGGTGCTTTTCCTTCATACTTACTTCTTACCGGTCCTTTAGGTACTCTTCTAGCAAATAGTGCTTCAAGTTGCTCAAACTCATCATCTTCTCTCTTCATATCTTCTAATTCCTTTGCATACAAAGCTTTCTAGTCTTGGTTACCAATTGTAGATGTAGATGCATGAAAAGCAGGTTCAAACTTCACAACTCTAGAAGGTCCAAATTCTTCAAGCTCAAAAGCAGATAGTTTCCCAACCAAAGTATCTCTGTTGACGATATATTAGCCATTGTTCTCAACTCATTAATAGTAGTAGCCTATATTTTGTAATCCGGTTGTAGGGATCTCAAGACTTTAGAAACAATTTCATCTTTTCTCAGAGTTCCACCACAACATTGAATTCCCATAACAATCTCATTTACCCTTTCCATGAATGCATTAATCCTTTCATCTTCTTCCATCTTCAGGTTTTGATATCTCACCTGGTAACCATCAAGTTTAGCAATCTTCACTATAGGGTCACCTTCATTAAGAGTCTCCAACCTATCCCATATAGCCTTTCCAGATGATTTGTTG
Organism: Cryptomeria japonica; assembly: GCF_030272615.1. Lineage (NCBI taxonomy): Eukaryota > Viridiplantae > Streptophyta > Pinopsida > Cupressales > Cupressaceae > Cryptomeria > Cryptomeria japonica. Next base: position 35,175,981 of record NC_081407.1, read on the forward strand.
GTTAATCCCATTATTTGCTGATCAGAAAGTGCACACAAGAGGGCTTCTCTTTCTCTACAATCATTCTCAAGCTCCTTGTCCAAGTTTGCCGGAGGAGGATTTCCAAATCCCAAATTATAAGGTGTGGCACCATTATGTGTGATCTTCCAAATCTCCTTGCAAAGACATCTCAGATGAGTCTCCATCCAAATCTTCCATACTATGTAATTTGTTCCATCAAGCCTCGAAATATCCCTATGAAAGATAGTCCAAAAGAACTGGATGAAATTGAATTGTTAGTCACCATAGGATCTTCCTCAAGCGGTTAAGATTTCTATAAAGAGGACCAAAGCTCTGATACCAATTGTCAAACAATTCAAATAACTGGAAGACAACTAAGAGGGGGGGGGGGGGGGTGAATCAGGTGTCATAGATTACGGGAACTATTAGCAATTTAAAACTTTAATACCGGAACCCAAAACACTAATACCAGAATAGCAATTAAACCAATTAAGCATAAACAATAATCACAGAATAAAAACCATCTACATGACACCAAGATTTATACGTGGAAAACCCGGTAAAGGGAAAAACCACAGTGAGAAGCCTATCCACAGTTAGATAATACTTTTGCAGTAAGTATGTGAATTACAATTGAGGGGCCTGCACTTGCAGGAAGGCCAACAGCCTAGAGCACACTTCTCATCACAAAATGAGCCTCACTGACTACATAGAAATCCAGACTACAATCCAGAGAAGTGTTGAACTGCAAAAGATAGCATCTCCTATGCTTGAGTACAATTTCGGTTAAGCTCAATACCGGAGGACTAAATCCTCTTCCATAAACCCAATTCGATCTCCAATGAACAACCAAATCCTCTGCCTGAATGATATTACATTATTCGCACAATACATTCCTTGACCATGACCTCTAACATAACCATGATGATCTACAATGAGATCTGACATCTATATATAAAACCCTCGACCATAAACAATTAAGTCGGACACCAGATAATATACCAATTACATAATTACAAACCATGTCGGCCTTAGACCAAACAAATACTATCCAGCACACAAGACATCCTGGAAACACGCCGAGAGGTCCAATCCACATGTTTCATTAAAGGCGGTCCATAACCTAGATCAACTGGGACCCAGTATAGGTCCACACACTACAACAATGATCTCCATCTGCCAAGTCTCGAACATGATCACCAACAACATCCTAAAACTCCATCAGAAGTTGCACCAACACCACTTATGCAATTCATCAAATATCTTCATCAAAAGCTCCATCGGTGAAACCCTCACCGGAACCAGAAACTAAGCTTCTAAGCAAACAAGATAGCATCTGATCACCAACCAAAACCAACTGACCGAATATGAGCATGAGTGTCATGAACAAGCCAATTCCATAATCAAATCATACCGGAGCCTACCAGAGCATGTCGGATCCATATCAACCAAAAACCACTCAACCTATCGGGACTAGAAGGGTGTCGGTAAAGCATCCAAACAACTAGTGTTGGTATTAATGATAAAACATCAACGCAACACATAATCAATTCCACCAAATGGCCAACACTACATCGGTGCTCCTGCATTAGATTTGATGCAGTCAAGGTAGGGAGATCCAATGAAGGACGTCCCATCCTTGCAGCCTAACACAAACACCATGCAAGATATACCGGTAACATAATACCAGATATAGCACAAAGAACAACCGGTAACAACACAAAACACATAACCGGTAAACAGTATAAAGAATTCTGATAATAGATTAAAGAATTATATATGCCACATGCTGGACCGCATCCCAGGATTACAATCAATGCTTACAACATGATCCGCAGATCATCCACGCATCAATTCGGCCTCCCGTAATAGTCTGTCGGTTCAACCCTAATTTGGACCTCAACCCTTTCGGCTTTAGTCCACCGGACCAGAATATCATCGTTTCTACGTCTTTGCTCGACCTCAAACTTTTGTCTTCTATCTCTATCTTCTGTATTCTCAAATGATTCACAAAACTTCTCTTTATGCCGTCCGCAAATAATAATAATTTGATCAAGTCAGCCCAAAGACCAACCGGTTCATAATGAAACGTGCTAACGGTAACATGTCGAATCAAATCACTAAAAACATCACAAAAAGCATAAAACAATGCATGAACCTCCATAAATACCACCCAAGGCCCAAAACAACATCTCCAATGATCCGCAAGTCATGAAAATCAACTGTAACCTGAAATCATCTTCACTCAACACACTACAAGATAAACCAGTAAGAACTACACCAGTGCTCCTGCATTAGACTCTTGGGGTTAATTGAAAAGTGAGTCCCATCACTTAATCCAGTTCGGCAATCTGTCAGTAGGTACTTGCAACTGCCTCAGGGGGTTCGGTGATCTGATTTCATGTTTCAATTGCCTCTCCTTGACAATCTACCAGTCCAACCTGCAACCTGTTTCAATCGGTGATCTGTTCGTCTCTAATCACTAACTACCTCAAGCTCAAGCTCTAGGATCGGCGGTCTGCCTGCAAACCTTTCTTTGCCTCACGTTCAGAAATGTGAACAAGTACACAAGCTGCCTCAACTTCCTTTCCAACCAACCGGTGCATAACCGGGTCTTCCTCCAACAACAGGTTCACAAACTAGCTCTGATACCATTTGATGCAGTCAAGGTAGGGAGATCCAAGGAAGGACATCCCATCCTTGCAGCCTAACACAAACACCATGCAAGATATACCGGTAACCGATAACACAATACGAAATATAGCAGAAATAACATTTGGTAACAACACAAAACACATAACCAACAAACAGTATAAAGAATTCTGATAACAGATTGAATAATTGCATATGCCATATGTTGGACCACAACCCAAGATTACAAACAATGCTTACAACATCAATATAAGATCCACATATAATCCACACATAAATTCGGCCTCTGGTAACAGTCTATCAGTTCAACCCTAATTCGGACCTCAACCCTTTCGGCTTCAGTCCACCGGAATAGAATCTCGCCAGCTCTACATCTTCGCTCAACCTCGAACTTCTATCTTCTATCTTTGTCTTTTGTCTTCTCAAATGATTCACAAAACTTCTCTTTATACCATCCGCAAATAATAATAATTTGATCAAGTTGGCCCAAAGACTAATCGGTTCATAATGAAACGTGCTAATGGTAACATTATGACTCAAATCACTAAAAACATCACAAAAAGCATAAAATGATGTGCGGACCTCCGGAAATACCGACCAAGGCCCAAAACAACATCTCCAATGATCCACAAGTCACAGAAATCAATTGCAACCTAAAATCATCTTCGCTCAACCCATTGCAAGACAAACCGGTAAGAACTACACCGGTGCTCCTGCATCAGTCTCCTTATCATCTCATCCTTCACCATGTTCTTCCAATCAATTTTTTGACTCTCCAAATGATCAAATACAATTCAATTATAACTCATAAATCTATTGATCATCATTGAAAATTTGCCAATTGTAGATGTTTTTCAGAATACTAGGTCTAGTAAGAATTTCAACATCATACCTGCACCAAGGGAAGCAAAAGAAGTATCAAATCTTAAAGCTCATACAAAAAAGGTATAAAAAACTACATTGTTTTCCATTTCAACCCAAATTATGTTGAACTGATCACAAATTTTAATGATCTCCCAAACAATATTCCGATATGTTCTCCATCTTTTTTCTTTTGCAACATACTTTCGTTTGACTTGAGACAACATAAGTTTTGAATCACCATACACTTTTATGCATTTGATCCCATATTTTGAAGCAATATTCAAACCAAGAAGAAGAACCCCATACTTTACTACATTATTGGTACATTCAAAGTTCAATCTAAAAGTGAACTTATATTCTTTTCCCCCTGGGGACACTAACATAATTATTGCATCATTAACTTCTCTTGAACATGCACTATCAAAACTCTATAATTTCCTTGATGTTGATTTGAGGGAATTAGATCAATATTAACTTGCTTCTCATATTCATCATCATCGTAGCATAAAAAATAGTCAGGCTCCACATCAAAAAAACTTGATTCTCTTCTTCTTTTGGGTTCTCCACAATAATCATCATTTTCTTTTCTTTATTTATATGGACTTCTTTTCCACATAGTGGTATGGTAGCATAAGACACATCTATCTAAATACTACCACCAATTGAAGCTGCCCACTTCTTACACATCAACATACCCCATTTAGCTAATCAATCAACTATAATAATATCCATTAAAAAATTAATTGGGCATGCAAAAAGCTATACTACAACATCATTTATTGTTAGAAATTAGGATCTTAGAGTATTAATCATTATAAACAAGATATAAAATGACTACTTTAAGAATCATATAACCATAAATTAACACATTACACAAGACATACATGGGGAAAACCCTTTCAGGTAAAAAACCCCATAAAGCATCATTTTATTAAAACAATTACAAATGTAGTCTATCATTAAATGCACTTGAGATGGCGTCGTGCGCAAAGGGAGGTTGCAAGTTTCGAGCTAGGGCATCGACACCCTAGCTCGCGGACATTCTCTGCTTGTTGTTGCATCGGGGGGAGGGTGTTGGGTTTTCTTGCAGGGAGGGGAGGATCTGTCTACGGGGTGACTGATGTTGGTGGAGGCGCGGTGGCCTGCGGGTGGTGGGTTTGTGCTACGCACGGCAGGGGCTCGGGTCTCCCTGCTAGTTCGTGGATAGCCTGTAGGGTTAGGGGGTTGTGGTCAGCTCTTCTCTTTGGTGGTGCTTGGTAGGGGTGGGTGTTTAGTGACTTGCAGGGGTTTGTGGATACCTTGTTCATCTCCCTTTGGGGTGTGAGTTTACCGTGAGGTGCGATGTCTAGTACTAGAGGAGAGGCCTCGAAGGCATATCCCGACATGGATTTCTGTGTTGCGGTGGGTTCAAAATCCCCATCCCAAAGTATCAAGACTTTTGATAATAATCTTTTTGTCTCAGATTCGGGGTTTGGTAGTGTTGGTGGCTCTCGGATTACAAAGATTAATGGTTGTTTGGAGAGATGCAATGAGAGGCCGAAACTGGTTATTCCTCTGAAGATGATGGCTGAAGATGTTGAATACTTTTCAAAACACTCGTTATATTGCAAGTTTTGGGGGATGAGGATTTCTCTGCAGTTTTTGGAGAACTGGGCTCAGAGGACTCGGGCACCAGAAGGGTAAATGGAGATTGTGCTATTAGAAAACAACTACTTCATGGTTACATTCAACTGCATGGAGGATCACAATAGGGTTTTTGAAGGAGGCCCATATTTTTATAACCAGGTGGAGTTGTTCATCAAACCTTGGCATGCGGGGTTTAACCCTTCAGAGGAGCTCCCGAATAGGGTCCTAGTTTTCCAGTAGAATGTTGCCAGGAGGATGTGTTGTGGATGATCGCTTCAGTTCTTGGGAAGCTGGTTGGATCTTCAACGCAAACCTTGGGAAGAAAGGTAATGACTTTCACTCATATCGATGTTGAAATTGATCTTAGTAAGCCTTTGCCTGATGCTATGCATATGTGTGTGGGCTCTTATTCTTGGGTCTAGCAGTTGGATTATGAGACTTAAACATTTTGGTGTCGTCTGTGTCATTAGTATGGTCATTTGCAGCACAAGTGTCCTAGGTATAAACCGGTTGTGCGCCAACCTCAACAGTCATCTCGTAACCTAGATGGGGTTGATAAAGGAAAAGTTGCCATGTCTGATGAGGTAGTGGGTGATTATGGTTTTGTCCTAGTTAAGACAAAGAACAAGAATCGAGGACAAAAGAGGTCCTTGCAGGAGAGACAGGAGGAGGATACTTTTCATAGATTTGAAGCCTTGGATGACCTTAGCCAACAGGAGGTGAACTCAGGGTTAATTCCTTTAGATCAAGGTGCATCAAGGTTGGTCCCTGATAGTGTGAATTGGGACTCTACCTAGGCTCTGCAGGTAGTTGGGAGTCAACAAATGGAGATGGATCAACTAGTAGTGGCTCAGTTGGGACCCATTTCTGATGCTAAAGTGAAGTTGACTGGGGGGATGGCTCTCCTACAACTCAGAAATTGGAACCTGTTGGGGTCAAAAGTAACAAGATCTCCTTACATTTGGGTCTTCATCAGAAAGACATTAAAAAAGGAGCAACAAAGAAGATTTTGAAGGTTGACAGAAAGAAGGATTTGGATAAGATCAAATTGATGGGGGAGAATTTGGTTGAGTCAGGGTTAGTAAAGACTCTGGATTCTCATTTTTCTAATCCTCCAAAATGATTGTGCTATCATGGAATGTGAGGGGCTTGAACAGTGGCCCTAGACAAAAATTTGTTCAGGAGTTGATAAGGATTCACTATCCTGATGTCCTTTTATTGCAGGAAACTAAACTTTCTATGGAAAGTATGTTGGGTTTGGTGCCAAAGCTATGGGGGAGAGGCGAGTGTCAATGTATTAGGGCAGTTGGCTCCTCTAGAGGGGTGGCCTGTCTTTGGAACCCCTTGAGGATTCATCCTATTTGGTGGGTTGCTTCCAGATCTTCTTTATCCGAGGTTGCCTCTAGTCCTGAGACTGGGGAATATATCTTGTTTACTAACATTTATGCCCCTACTGATCTTCAGGGTAAGAAGAATTTATGGTCTCATATTTCTTTTATGCGAGGGTTGTTCCCTATTCATCCGTGGATTATGGTGGGCGATTTCAATGCCATCTTAGAGTTGAGTGAGAAGAAGGGTGGTGTTACGCGATTGAAACCTTCTTCTTTCCTTCTTTAGGATAGTATATCAACATTGCATCTTGTTGACATTAATCCTGGTAATGGTCTGTTGACTTGGAACAACGAGAGGGTAGGGGAGTATTGGATTGCGGAGAGGTTGGATCGCTTTATGGTTTCTAGTTTTGGGGTTGGTGGGGGGTGGTCCACATGTTCTGAGATTTTAGAGTGGAGAGGGTCAGACCACTGGCCCATAAAGTTGGTGTCTTCTTCTGCTAGTGTTGCTTGCACTCCTTCATTCAAATTCCAGCTTATGTGGCTATGAGATCCTTCTTTGTAGGATCATGTTGCGGAGTGGTGGAGAAAAGGGAGGCCAACCTTTGGCAGTACTATGTACACTTTTGCCAAGCAATTGCAATTTGTTAAGTTTCAGCTTAAACGATGGAATCGCGAGTGTTTCGGGAATATTTTTCATGCTAAGATGGTTGCTCAACTAGAGTTGAATGGCATTACCAGAGAAATAAGAGATAATGGTTTGCCTGAAGCCTTGCTTAGGGAGGAAGACAAGGCAGTCAAGGCTTTAGAGGAATGGGATCTTAGGGAGGAAATCTACTAGAAACAAAGAGCTCATATTGATTGGCTTCAAGTAGGGGACAATAATACTGCGTTCTTTTTTAATTCAGTGAAAGCAAAGAGACATGACAATTCCATTCCTATTCTGGTCAATGATAGAGGTGAGCAGTGTTTATCCTTGCGAGAGATTTCTAGGGAGTCTTTACAGTATTTTTGGTCCCTCTTTAGTGAGGATACTTAGGGGGAATTGGAAGAGGAGAATCGGGTTCTTTCTTGTATTCCTTCTCTAGTTACTAGGGAGATGAATGAGAAGCTTATGGGTCCTATTTTGTTGGAAGAACTTAAGAATATTGTTTTTCACATGAGGAAAGGAAAAGCTCCTAGACCGAATGGGTTTTCGGTTGAGTTCTATCAATATTTCTGGGATATTATCAAATTGGACTTATTGGAGGTGGTCCAAGAGTCCCAGAGGAATAAGTAGATGCTTCGGGCTTTGAATGCAACTTTCATTTCACTAATCCCCAAATGTGATGGGGCTGACTGATTAGGCCAGTTCCACCCTATCTCTCTTTGTAATGTGATTTATAAGATCATTTCTAAGTTGATAGAGGAATGGTTGAAGAATTGGCTTGGGGATGTCATTTCTGAGGAGCAGAGTGGGTTTGTGGAGGGTCGCCAAATCCTGGATGGTGTGGTCATTGCTACTGAGACCATTCATTCTATGGCAGCCTCCAAGGAAAAAGCTATGTTTATTAAGTTGGACATGGATAAGGTTTATGATAGAGTTTGTTGGTCCTTTCTCTAGAAAATTCTTAGAGCTTTTGGCTTTGCTGATGAATGGATCCAATGGGTAATGAGTTGTGTTTCATGTACCTCCTTCTCTGTGCTAATTAATGGAGATCATACTGAGTTGTTTGGTGTATCTAGGAGTCTTCGCCAGGGGGACCCTCTCTCCCCGTACTTATTCATTCTTTTGGCTGAGGGTCTGGGGAGGTTGATTAAGAATAACGTGGGTCTAGGTATTATTCAAGGTTAGAGTTGGGTTAATGACCTGCATCCTCAATCCCATTTGTTGTTTGTTGATGACACGACCTTGATGGGATTAGCTTGAATCAGAGAAGCTACAAATATGCATAAATTTTTGTATGTTTATCTTGCTACTTCGGGCCAGTTGATCAATGAGGATAAATCTTCCATTCTCTTCTTCAACACACCTGGAACTATTCAGAGGAGGATTGCTCATATCTTGAGATTCTAGGTCGGTTCTCTTCCATTGACTTACCTGGGTATTCCTATCTCTACTGGTAATCCTCCCAGGCATTCGTGGTAGGGTATCTTGGACAAATTTCACATGAAGGTTGAACATTGGACTCACAGATGGTTATCCTTTGCTGAGCGGGTTCAACTAATCTAGTTGGTGGTTCAGGCTCTTTCGATTTATTGGTGTATGCTCCAAGTGGCCCCTAAGTGGTTTGTGAAGGGATTGGATTCTCTGGCAAGACAATTCTTATGGGTAGGCAACCCGTCCTCCTACAAATGGTGTCTTGTCAATTGGGATTTGGTGTGTAGCCCGAAACAGTCGGGTGGGCTTGGCTTAAGGCAGTCTACTTTATTTGGGGAGGCTTTGGCGGCTAAATTGTACTGGATGTGGTGTGTTGAACAAGATCGAGGCTGGGCTAGAATTTTGGCCTAAAAATATATGCAGAGGATCTTGAAGGAGGAAATCCCAAGATATCCGCTTGAGGGAAAAGGCTTAATGATTTGGAGTACTCTCAAGAAAGGGGCTGCTCTTATAAAGGAAGGACTTTTTTGGATTTGTAAGAGGGGGGAAGAGGTTCTTTTTTGGTTCGACTCTTGGGATGGATACCCCCCATCATTGATCAATTTCATAACCTTGGGAATCTTTTCCAGAGGTTCCTGGAGGCAGGGTGGTCTAGGGTGAGAGACTTTAAGGCTGTTTATAGGTGTGGCCGATTAGAGCTGGAGCAGTGGAAGGCTCCTAATGAATGGCTGGTTGTTGGTATGGATGAAGAGTGTGCTGAGGTGCATGCCATTTTGGCGAGTAGACACTGTAGTTCCCTTAAGGATAGGGATAGACTTGCTTGGTCCCCGAATCCTAAGGGCGTATTTACTGTGGCCAGTGGGTACCAGGAGCTGTTGTCTCGTAGATTGGAGGGGAGGGAGGTGCACTGATGGAAACATGTCTGGAATATTTTTTCTTGGCTGAAGTGTAACTGTTTTGCTTGGACTTTGGCTTTGAATAGATATCTAACATGGGACAATATTCGCAAGCGGGGATTCCTAGGGCCTTCCATATGTGTATTGTGTGGTAATGGGGAGGAGGATTCCTCACACCTATTCTTCAAATGCCCTTTCTTGCTGCTAATCTGGCATTACTGGTGGGGGGTGTGGAAGCATCCTTGTGTTCACGCAGATTCTTTGGTGGAGTTTTGGAGCAGTTTGGGTAGGCCTCCTCTTTTGTCCTTTTTTCTCTAGATTGTCTGACACATTGGGTCCATTTTCATACTTTGGCAGATCTGGCTAGAGAGGAATAGGAGGATCTTTAGGGAGGTTAGACTGTTAGTTCAACAAGTGTGGAATAGAATCATTGGTGTGATACGGGAGACGGTGGAAGCTAAATGTGATGTGAATTTTCCTCTGGATATAGGAGAGGTTGATATTGTGATTAGGTTGGGTTTGCAAGAGATGTCTCCCATCTCAACTTGTGTCAGGAGAGGTAGACATTCTATGAAGAAGGTTCAAAGGGTGGGAAGGTGGATGCCCCCTCAGGATGAGTCCATCAAGATTAACACCGATGGCTCCTCCAGGGGTAATTTGGGCCCTGCTAGGATTGGTGGTGTTGGTAGGGATAGTATGGGGGAGGTGGTTTTCTTTTTCGTGGTGTATAACGGGTGGCAGTCTAATAACTTTATGGAGGGATTAGCAATTTTCTATGCCCTAGAGCGTGCCTTGGAGTTGGGGTGGCGGAAGGTTATCTGCGAATTGGATTCATAAATTATTGTTAACATGTTGATTGAGCAGAAGGTGAGTGGGATTAATTGGCAACTGGCAAGGATTGTTCACCAGATTCTACAAATTAGTACTATGATGGATAAGGTGTCTTTCATCCACATTCATCATGAATGGAATAGAGCAACTGATTGTTTGGCTAAATGGGCCTCAAAACATATTGATGATTGGAAAGTTGAAGGTTGAGAGCATCTCTCCCCGGATTACTATCAAGACTTGCATAAGATCTTTGCTGAGGATATGGATAGTTATGAAGCTGGTTGATCTTTGGTTGGGATTGTGGCTCCTTTCTAGGGCTTTGAGGCTCTAGTTCTCTTTTGTAATTCTTGATTCTGATTTTCAATAAAGTTTTTACCCCTTTTTTCAAAAAAAAATACACTTGAACCTGGGGACACTCCTCCAATACTTCCACATGGCCAATAATACCTCTTGTGCATAGTGATACAACTCACTATAAATCTCCAAATTCAAACACCTCTCAAATGAGAGAGAACCTCCTTAAATATAGGAGGAAGGGTGAATTCACTAGTCACGCCTTTTCAAAAATCTTTATTCACAAATAATTAATAATCTAATAGTTATTATATTATAATTATTTCAAATGGGATATGCTTATGAAGCATATAATATATAAATTTTTATAAACTTATATTAGAACGTTATATATAAATTTTATATGGATGTGACCCCTAATAACATTATGTTCTAATACTCCCCCGAAATGTTAATAGGGGATCACATGTCAATTTTTATAAAAGAAAAAAAATTGCCTCGATAATGTAGGTCTTCTTTGACAGTGATAAACATGCACACAAATATATGCCAACATGAAGATCATGCATTCCAGACTACTTGAAAGTCATCTTGTCATAATTTATAATCCGAGTGTTTTAAAAATGATGCCATGAGGTGTTAAAAAAATAAATTGGAGCCATGGTCTCCTCAAATTAGCCTCTCCCCAGGTTCATTACATAGTGCCTGTAGGAAAATGCAATGATTTTAAAAGTGGAAGATTTACAAGGAGGAGAATTTACAATATGCCTGCACGACTTGAGCACAAATTATGTGCCTATAGGACTTACTAATGCCTACCTGTACAGTATTTAAAACAAAAAGGACTTGCATATGCCTATATGCAAGATTAAAGGGCTTGCTAATGCCTATATAGGTCTTATTTCATACCTATTATGACATATGCCTACCCGTAGGATCTAAAATTAGGATTTAGCCACTAGGTGGTGTCATTGACATTGACACACCCCCTCAATGGTATCACCTAAGACCAAGCATTGAACTTGGAGCATATAATAACTAAAGGTCTTATGCCTATTAGGTCTTACATCTAGGATTTAGCCACTAGGTGGTGTCATGTACACTTCCCCTTAATGGCCCATCACCTAAAAGCCAATCACTGCACAAAGGATTTCAAAGTGATGGCTAAAATTCCAATATATAACATGTGCCCATGATGTTCAAAGCATCTTTATTATGGAATGATTTCACTTGAGTGAGGTGCCCATGATCTTCAATGTTCATTTTGATATTTAGAAATGATATTCTTGGAAAGAGTGAAATAACTTCAAGTAAGATGGTACTTCTACATATATCGAACTAGAATTCTTCCATAAATCTTCAAGGCTATATTGATTCTTCAATAGAAACTTTCATATTTCACCCTTTTGATCCAAAGACACATAGATGATAGTCTTTCTATTAAAGTATTGCACCATCCGTGTAATAAGACTTGCACCAGATGTTTTGAAGGCATAATCTCACCATAGAAGAAACAATATAGTTAGTAACACAATGATCAATTAAACTTGGTTTTTGGCGCAAAGAAATAACATAATATCATGCATTTTTCATTTGCCAAAGATCATATAATAATCCTCATAAATGTAAAATTTAGTCCATTAATTGGTAGCAAGGAGATCAACATATACTTTCATAAGCATAAGCATGAATATTTAGTAAAGTAGACATGCTACTATATTTAGTAATGATCCAAAAATAATTTAAGCAACAAGTGAGCTATTCTTTCCAAGTTTGCTCCCCAAAAAGTTTATAAGGGCGATAGCCACCTGTTAGAGTAATCGGGTATTTACTTGATTAATTAAACAACATTTGTTTAATTATTTAAGTTCCCTTTATCTCTTTTTACATTTAAGCTAACATTAGGTGCATAATAATTAATTCTTTTATTAATTATTATGTGCAAGCCTAGGTTTTCCCTTTTAGGGTTTCTTGACCTATTAGAGGTTAATTTTCTTTTCTTTGTATGATTATCACATTACACATTTTGTGAATATTGAGCTCTCATCTTTTTGAGCATATTTTATGTGTATTTGTTTTTCCTTTGTTGCTTCCTTGCTTCTCCTTGTAACAATTTTATTTCAGCTTGCAAAGATCTTTTGGGCTTCTGTGGTGTTGTATTTTTCAACTCTCACACCACCCATTATAAGGTTCTTTACACAAATATTTTTAGAAGATACCCAAAACTCATAAAAAATGTTCGCTCAAGTAACATTCAAAAGAGAAAAGAATATGGTAGCCAAAAGATGCTTTGAAGATTTATACAACTCTAATTTGTCTATGGATGTGTAAGAGTTTTAAAAGAAATTATTACCTTTTGACTAACTTTGTCATCCTTGTGTCATGGAGTAAGGAAATGAATGTCCATTTCAATATAACAAGAATGAGAATTCTTGAGAGAAATAATGATCTCATTACATGGTTGTGAAAACAATTGTGTATTTTATCAACAATGTCATCTTACATTTATTTATGCATTTGTATTTACCTTTATAGCTTGAAGTATTCCCCTTAATAGACTTATCTATGATGCATAAAATGTTTCTTGATTATAATAGTATTCAAATAATTAATATCAATTGGTATTTGATATTTGCCTCATTTTTCATATTATTTTAGTTCTCTCAACTAGAATATTGTAGTAAAAAAGATCTTTAAATGCATTCTTACCCAAACATATTATAGGGAAATCCAATGGGAATATGGAGATTCCTATTTTCATCGATATATCTAGGGCTTCCTATATTATAAGGCTAAAAATAAATATTATAATCATAAGGCTTAAACAATAAAATAAAATTCTAAAGAATGAAAACATCAAGTTTTTTGGGTTGTCAACCAAAATACTATGTTAGCTAAAAAAGATTCTCTGTGGCCCAATTTTACTAAATGTATCATTATAATTATCTTGTGATTAAAAAAATCATATCAACCTATATAATTGTCATATAATGCCCCAACATCAAGAACATAAAATAATCTAAGAGTGATGTGTATTTTTAAACTAGAAACATTGTATGCATTGTGCTTAGACCAAAGAGCTCTACATAATCAACCCTTAAACAATTCTTAAAATATAAGTTGTATTCAAATGTGCACACATTTTTGTAGAGGGGATGCTAAATTTTTATTGGAATGATTATTTCTATCCAATTGAACAATGTATCTTTGAAAAATTCTTGTAATGATTTTTGCTAACATGATTGGATCCTTATTTCACAAGGGACAATTTCTATTTTTTTTAAACTTTTCATGAAGATATTAGATCAATTGTGGTCACTGGATCATTTGTAATGGTTGTGGATTGGATCCACCCCTACTCTTGACCAAAAAGTGGAGTGATTTTCATTTGAAATTCTTACAGGACTTTGCCTTGTCTAATCACTATGAATTATGATTATGAAGACAAAGCAATAAGGCCAAATTTATTCCTCAAAAAAATTCCTAAAGCATTTAAGTAGACATGCCCATACTTTTCTTATAAGACATATTTTTAAATAAGGACTAGGAAAAAAATTGCATCCCCAAAAAAATATTCTCTCGTGAGCCCCTTCGTATGCGAGTATTAGAATATGTATTAAGGAGTTTTGAGTTTTGAAAAGCGTATGCAACTCAACACGAGTTAAAGTGGCTCATATGAATAATATTATAGATTTTAAATTTTGTCTATCAATGGAGAGGAGTTTTTTAGTGGAATAATTTTTATTGTTGAATATTTTATTATAACATGATGAAGCTATTTAATATATTTTAATATATAGAAGTCAAGTATGTATGATTCTATTAAGCATAATATAATAAAGATTGAAATAAAATATTTCACATAATCTAAGAAAATGGTACAACTCTTTTGGAGTTTAAAGATTGAGAGCATAAGAGTATTATACTATAAAGAAGGATGGGTTGATGACTCAATTTTATTTGAAGATTAAATTCTTTTTTACATTAATTTTTTTTCAAGATTCTTTAATGATTTTGTTTTTCTTATAAAAAATTGTCATTCTATTATAAAGTTTAGAATTAATCAAATTATGACATATATAATAAAAACTAACATCATACTTTATCAAATTGTATATGCACTTGAAACTCTTCGAAGTGAAATCTAATTTTATTGGAATAAATTGTGCTTAAATAATATTATATAGCTTACATTAGCGGTGAAAAATGCATATTGGAAAGCTTTCACAAATGAATTTGCACCTTTCACAAGTCTTAAAAAATGTTGTTAGATTGACATGATAATATAAGTAATTTAGAAGGTAATTCAGTTTTCCTTACATGACACAAGATGGATATAAAATTTTCATATTCAACATTTCCAAAATTGATAAAGGAAAGTAAAATTTAAAACTATTTGTGTATTCTATTCAAAGAAAAAACTTTCTTTGAATTTTTATTATTATCAAATCTTTACCTTTTGAAGTGCAATTCCAAATATTTTTGAACAAAAGGTGTCCTTGTAATCACATTGCTCAACTAATGTAATATATGATGCATTTCTTCCTTTAAAAAAATGATTGGCAATAAAAACTATATCGCTTGCTAAGATTTGTGGCATGGATTGTAAGAATTTGCATAAGAGATTTTCCATCAAGTTCAATGTATTATTCAATATACTTGTAAAAAATGATTAGTAGCACCTAACCCGCTTTGATACCATGTTAGAAATTAGGATCTTAGGATACTAATCATTATAAACAAGATATTAAATAAATACATTAAGAATCATATAACCAAGAATTAACACATTAAACAAGATATACATGGGAAAAATCCTTTCAGGTAAAAAACCCCATAAAGCATCATTTTATTAAAACACTAAAAAATGTAGTCTATCATTAAATAGACTTGAACTTGAGGAAACACCTCCAATACTTCCACATGGTCAATAATACCTCTTGTGCATAGTGATACAACTCACTATAAAGCTCCAAATTTACACACCTCTCAAATGAGAGAGAACCTCCTTAAATATAGGAGGAAGGGTGACTTCACTAGTCACACCTTTTCAACAACTCCATTCACAAATAATTAATAATCTAATAGTTATTAGATTATAATTATTTCAAATAGGATATGCTTATAAAGCATATAATATATAATGTTTTATAACCTTATATTAGAACATTATATATAAATGTTATAAGGATGTGACCGCTAATAACATTATGTTCTAAAATTTACTATCCCAATCATATTTACTTCATGATAATCCATGACATACCACTATTCATAAGATTTTTAAACCTACAATCCTCATTGGTTCATGACTTCTAATGGCATTACATTGCTAGATACCCCAAAATCTAACATACAATTATGTACGAACCAAACATTAATTAGTAGAGATGTAAAGAATGGATCAATTATTTATTTGTTACCTATAGAGATAGGCTCTACGTATATCTCAATGGCTTCTTGTATAATAGGGGCAATGATGTATAACAATGGCCTTTCCCTATGCTTAGGAATCCTTAACAATTCTCAAACCAACACTTCAACTTTCAATTGACACAAATCCTAAGCCATGTCAATTGATAAATATGTATGTAGAGGAGTAGAGAGTAGAATTGTCACAAAATTAGTATTAGGGATGAAAGGCATCACTTGGTAACTAGTAGAAACATGCTTTGTTTTGACCATTTTCTTCACTTTATCTATTGCCTTTCATTTACACTTGATGTGACATATCCCTACTTCTATTTGACATTATCTTCAACAACCTTTGAATTTCCAACATTTCTATTGGAGACATCATCACCTTTTTGTTTTGAGAGATACATGTGTTGTACAGGGGTGCTCTTGTTAGATGCATCTTTTTCCTAAGTGGTGACTTTCCTATAGATATATTAGTGTAGCTAACATTTTTGGTGTAGATACACTTTCAGCTTGGTTTTTGGAACCTAATTGCAGACATTCCCTAGCTAGTAGTCACTTTTCACTTGCATGGTAGTAGCTTTGGTGAGAACTTTATTATCTTTATTAGAAGGCTTTACTTTATAATACCTCTACTTCATCTATTCCTTTAGTTGATCAATTTTTTTTTGGGTATCTCATAAGGGACACGATGGTTGTCAAGATCATTTTTAAAAAAATCCTCACCTTCATAGGAATCCAAGTAATCCACATTGGAATCATCATTGTACTTAACACCTTCATGCCCTTGGAATCCTTTCTCTTCATCAAGTGTGGCTACAAAAATACACTTGGATTGATTATTGAGAAAAATAACATACATCACGTTGAAATGAATCTTGCTAAAGATTCATGTGATCCTTCTTCAGGGGATTAGGGGTGTGCTTCTGTTGGTACACTTGGTTTGAATTTCTTTGTACTAATTGTTTGTCATTTTCTCTAGGTATCTTACACCAATCATAATTATAGGAAATTTTATGTATCTTTTGACCTT
The DNA here is from genome assembly GCF_030272615.1 of Cryptomeria japonica. Taxonomy (NCBI): domain Eukaryota; kingdom Viridiplantae; phylum Streptophyta; class Pinopsida; order Cupressales; family Cupressaceae; genus Cryptomeria; species Cryptomeria japonica. Next base: position 35,193,006 of record NC_081407.1, read on the forward strand.
CACTAAAATGTGTAGCAACACCACTTGAAGGCATACCTTTCTCATTCTTTATAACCTTGTATGAGAGATCTTTCATAACTCCCATTTATTTATCCAATTTTTCTTCGATGGTGAGAGGCTTACTAGAAGTTGCACAATTTGTTTTCTATAATTTTTCAGTAGCACTTTTGTTGACTTCACTAGATGCCTTTGAATTCCCCTCTATATTGATTTCCCTAACATAAGCTTCCCTCAAGGTCTAAGGGATCTTGTCTCTCAAAAGGTATCCCAAATTTGAATCAAATTCTCCACGGTATAAAATAAGCTACATAAGCTCATTTGATCTCACCCAAGGTGGAAATTTCTTCATTTTCATGATAAACTTGTTATTAAAGTCAACAAGAATTTTTACTTACCCTTTTCTTATGATAGTTAGCTTATGAATTACAAATTTTGTATCCACTCTTTATCCATACTACAATCAAAACACCCTCATAAAATCATCCCATTAGTCTATGTTACTATCTTAAAGACTTGTATACCATTCTTTTACAGTTTCTTCCAATGACCACACAAATAGCTTCATCATGACATACTCATTTTCTATCTCATATACATCAATTATATCAATGAAGTGCCTCAAGCGTCCCTCACTAGTGATAGCATAATTAACTTGGATTTTAGTACCTTCTTTCTAATCTCAGTTAATATGGGATTATGATAATTAGGAATTCTATAAAACTATAGCTTCTTTTACCTTTCTAATCCCAATGGAGATTTCCTTACAAAAAAAAATTGATCTTGTCGTCTAGGGTCCCCCAACATTTTGTCCTATATTCTGTTATGGAGGGTACTACTAATTTGGTTGCACATTAGGCACTTGCTAATTTGGAATAACTTGTGCAACATTTTGAGATTAAACAACATTTTTCTATAGAGCAACATTTTGTTGGGATATTGAGATTTTTTTTTTTTATTTAGTTGTATGGCTTGCTAAACTAGTTGAGCCTATTGAGAATGATTTTGATCTTGATTTAGTGGTATGTCTTGCTAAACTAGTTGGCCTAATATAGTGCAATTTGTGCCTATATGTCCTTCTACCCTTCTTTCATATGGTCAATGAGATCCATGTGTTGATCAAGTTCTCTTTCTCTATGCGCATTCTTTAATTGAATATTATGATCAACATCTTCAAATAAAGCCAATGCTTCTTGTTCAAAAGTGTGAGGACTATCATGTCTATTTTCACTTTGAATTCTCAAGGTTGAATCAAAAGGGCACTCATATCTACATTTTTGTAGTAGGATTTGTTTCCTTTCCATACTGAGTGCATAATCATATCTAAAGTTTATCCTATTAGCCTTGAACCTACTATCAGTTGAATCATATGATGTATCGATCATAATCTCTATATGTAGGCCTGCTACTTGAAGTCTTACTTTTTTTAGCTTTTTTTTTAATTATGTAAAAGTGACATACGTAGGCTCGCAACCTTCCATTATTCTTGTTTCCTTATTTCATTAGAAGAAACAATCTTGGTTATTTCTATGGTGCTTTTCTCCTTTTGTGCCAATGCCTCCTAAATCCTTACAACCACATTTCCTTGGAATGAGCACAAAAATAGGTATTCTCATGCTTCAATCTATCCAAGAACTTCCTCCCATCTATCAAATAGATTATTGTGCTACTACACACTACTTTCTTTTTCTCTTCCTCTATAGGGATCAAGATGTGCTTCTTCCCATTCATGGTCACAGTGTAGGTGCACCTTCTCCAGTCATGTATGGATCTTATATCATACTACTAAGGTCTCCTTAATAGTAGATGGGAGACATCCATCAACATAATATCACAAAATACTTCATCCCTGTAGGATCCAATGTAGAAATTAACAAGGCATTGTTCTCTTACTATAATTTTGTGATCATCTTGAATCTAAGTAATCTGATATGGGTTTGCATGTTTCATTCTCTCTAGGTTCAAGTTCGAGCCCATATCTTCTGAGACCAAATTGTTTGTGCTACCATTGTCAATTATGACATTACAACATTTGCCTCATGACTTGCACCTTGTAAAAATTGGGTTTTTTCTTTGCACCAATTTCTCCTTGACCTCTATCTACAATAGGGTCTTCTTGTGACCAATAATTCTCCTCTTTTCAAATGTCCCATGGATCTAGATGATCTGCCTAGTTTTTCCCCATAGTATGTTGTTCTGGATCCAAGCTACTCATACTTCCTCACACTTATTTGATGACATTCAAAGGCACGATGTAATGTCTCCCCACACTTGAAACAGACTCCCCAAACTGGCCCCTAGTCAAATCTTCTATCGTTCCTCCAATATCCATCATCACAACGATAATCTTCACCTTCTCTCTACTTGCAGTAAGAAAGTTCCTTTGATCTTCTTTCCTCCTTGTAGTAAGCGCTTCATGGTGCATGGGCACCAAGTGGACATAATGAGTCCAATCCATGAGAAATTTAATCTTTCTTGTTTTGAATGTAATAAGGATCTTAAGATCCAAGTGGAACAATATCATATTTGTAAGGCTTTATAGCCATCTTGTTTATCTAGTCATATAATAGGATCTAGGGGGTCAACCTTGGTCACACTTGTTCAAAAGGACCAAGATGAGTCTTGAAAGATGTTATTTGTGTTGTGTGGGCATATTCGACTCCTATGTAATGTTTTTGTGTTGGTTTGGTCGGTTGTAAGGCCAAGAGTGCAAAGTTGTACATTGTTGTCAAATTATCATGACAAATTTTGTTGTCAACTTAACAACTTTTGTGGTTAGTTGGTCTCCAACGATCCTATGGTTTAAATTTTAGTTGTGGATGTTGGGAGACATTGGATGATGCATATAAAATCCTCTGAGGATGAACTTGTATGATTGATGAAGATTTGATGAATGAGAAGTCATCTTTGTTGCAAGAATTTGTGTCTCAGTCTGTGTATTCTCTTTGTTTCACTATTGTATTTGATTGGTGAATGCATCTAATGTGTTTGGAGGGTTGAAATAGTGTTATATCTAACATCTCCAAGTGGTTACAGGGGTTGAAACATGTTTTGGAGCTAGGGGATTGATTTTCTTTAGTTTCGGGTTCTGAGGAAACCCTACCGAGGGTTTAATAAGACATGGTTGGTTCCAAACATTCCCAAGAGTGAAAATTCCTCAAAATCAAGGGGATGTTGGGAAAATAGGTGTATCATATCATGGTAGGGCTGACAGGGGTGGGAGGATAGAGAAGGTGCACTGAAATGTTTGGCATTGTGTAATGGCAAGCAATTGAAAAGGGGTAGATTGCTTCATGGGAAACCAGTTGAGTGAAGGCCCAACATTCTAGTGGAATCCTTGGTTTTGACACATTTTTTGAGTGTCCAAATGGTTGTGAAGGTTTTTTGAGTCCATTCTAGAGGGGTTGCTTTATAAAACAAGCCTAATTGGGGCTCTTGACCAATTAGGACAAGTAGTATTCCATATATCTGGTCAAAGGGACTCCCACCTAAGTCTGACATATGTTATAGAGGGCCCAAAAGGGTACTCAAATCTGTAATTTTTTTGTCAAATGGTTTGGGAAGTTTGTGAGATATTCCCCAAAGACTCAAAAACTAGGGCTACAAGTATTGTGAAGCCTTTGTGAAGAACAAGGATATTAGGAAGTTTGTAGACCACTTCCAATGCATGAAACATGTCAAGAGGGATGTTAAATGACATGTTATGAATTTTTTTGGGTATGTTCTTTCTTGTTGGTGTTTGAGCTTTTGAGTGCATATGGCCTAATGTGAGTAAGGCCTATAGGTAGAGGTATGTTGTCTAGTATTGAGTGATGTCCACCATTGGTATTGTGAATTTTTTGTAAGGTTGATGTGTGGAATTAAGCCCTTTTTTATTGATCAATTGGAGCAAGTTGAGTGAGTGTGTTGGGATTGGGAATCCTACCTAGTTTCCCTATGCCTCCGCATCACTTCACCCTTTGTTTCATTTAGCATATGACCTCTTCTGTTGCATTATGACTAAACTTTCAAAATCCTCTAGTTCTTGCTCTTTGACATCTGCTTCACCTTTCTAGCTAGCTTTTCCTCTACCTTCAACACAAATTGGTAGGCTTCCTCCATGTTGCTCATCTGGACTAGGCTTAATTCCTCTTGGATGTTGATTCTAAGACCATTGATGTAACATGCCACTTTCTCACTTTTAGCTTCACTATGTCTAGTTCTTATGATTATTTTGTGGAACTCCTTAGTGTACTCAACTATCGTCTCACTTTTCCATAATTTTTGAAGTTTCTTAAGCATCTCCAACTCAAAGTTAGTGGGTATGAATTGAATTTTTAGTTTTATTACCATCCTTTCCCACCTGGTAATTCGCTCCTTCCCCTTTTGGTTTCTATCCAATTTTACCTCATTCCACCAGATAGCAACATGTTACTTTAGTTTGTCTTTGAAAAATATCACTTGATCTAGATCTTTGACTTCTTCATACTCAAAGTAGTCTTTCATCTCATTAATCTAGTCAATTAGTACCTCTGGATTCAAAATTCTTGCATAGATAGGAATTTATATCCTTAGCCTCTTCCCAATTCTCGCGATAGCCTTCATCATCTTGATATGATCTGATTCTTCTTCCTCTTGACTCTCCTCATTCCACTCCTATATCCTTGGTTCCTCCTCATCAATCTCCTTCGTTAGTCTAGGGTTCCCTTTCGTCTATCCTCCTTCATGGCATCCATCTAGTTCTTCATGGCTCTCATCATGTTGATCAACTCCTCTACCCTTCTAGTGACATTGACCATCACTAGAATTATCCCCGATGACATATTTCCTTCGAATTAGATGTGATTGCCTCAAGTCAATGGTCTCACTAAAGGTTGCAACTCGCTCAATATGACACTCGATTGACAACACCTACAATCTACCTCAGGTCAACAATTTATCTACACCAAGGTCCTCCAAAACATGCTCCCAACAAATTTAAATATTTCTTTGATACCACTTGATGTAGTCAAGGATGGAGGGTCCAAAATGGACTGTCCAACCTTGCACCACAATTCAACACAAAACTAAATATAAAGTAGAAACATGAAATTTTATTGATCAAAATAGAGTTCATACATTCTCATAGGCCTTCCATATGTAGATTACACTAGGCCACATTGGCCCCACATCCAAGAACATAGGCCACCATAGGCTTAATACAAAAGAAATGTAAAAAATATCTTCAAGATCCTAATTCCCTAACCCATAAAAAACATACCTTCTTATGAGTTTGGAAAGTGATTAAATACTATTTCCAAACATTAGTCCAATGATTCATGTTGGACTTAGCTAGGTCCCAAATCTTATCTCAACAAAATGTGTAGGTTGACTCCATAAGGTTGAAGAAGTAAAAAAACTCAATTTGAAGGGATGTGAATCCATAGAGGGGTTGCCTTACCCTATATCTTTCATGTAATGTGTTGTGCAAGTTTTGTAAGGTTAGAGGAAGTTCCACAAGATATCTCATTTAGGTTCAGTTCCATGCTGCTTGATAGAGCGAACTTTTGGTGAAGGGATCTTCCGATTGATAAGTCATCAACTGCTGCCACCTTGGTATGTTGTAGTAGACTTGTTGTGCTATCTCTATTCCATTCTGTAGGGGAAATGCATCTAATGCATTATGATACAGTTAGGTTCTCTAGGATGCTCTTGGATCAAAGGAACATTAATGCATTCCAACATCTCACTTTAATCCGGAATTAAAATATTCACAACACATTTAATACATTTAAAAGTGAGAGAATGTCATGATGTCAACCACCCTTCATGACAATCTTTTTTTTTTTTATGAATACATGCTTCAAAATCTATTAATAAGAAAATATAGTACACATTTCCGTAAAAAAGGGTAGAGGGACACAAGGTCATCCGTCAAAGTCAAACAGGTATAGCTCAAAAAACAGATTCTAAAAGGGTATAGCCCAAAGAGAAGGAAACATAAAAAAACTAGCAAAAGGCCCAACCCACAAAACAACAACACAATTAAGTAGCCAACACACACCCAATAGAAGGCGGAGGGGGGTCTTGGTCATTCGGTTTACCCCATACATCAGTAGGGTCCAAGGTGACATCAAACAAGGACCACCCCTCGTCGATATTCACCTCTCCTTCCTCTTTATCTTGTACCCTTTTAGGGGAAATGACCAGATCTAGTTGAGGGAGCCACTTAGAAGAATTGGGTCAACCACCATGCCACTACCCGCAAGCCAATCACTGTTGCCTCCAAAAGTCAATCCTACACCACCCAAAATCCAAGCAGAGGCAAAGCCCCTACGTGGTGGAGAATCGGAGCGCCGCCAAACTAAACCACCCCTACCACCAAAGTGGCGGTGATGGGCCTGGGATTCGGGAGAACTAGAGAGACGAGTAGAAAAACTTCTCTTCTGCTAGCCACGTGAAGGTGACCCGCCATGTGAAATGGGGGCATCAGGAGGAGAAACTTTGGCCACAATGCAAGGGGCATTTCTCTAGTGATTAAGTAGCTCCTGAAGGTGAGCCACCTCTAGATTAACTTTATTAGCTTGAACTTGAATCCTGCAACATAACATTATTATAAATAGTAGCTTTAGCATAAAGTGAAACAAAAGTATCAATAGAGTTGTAAGAGAAGAGAACAACATTTTTTATATTTCCATAAATTAAAGAGAATCTCCACCCTGAAAGCATGCCAGATCTGGGTATACTTGAAGGGAATACGAGGCCAATCCCCCAAGAGCACCATGTGGTAGGAAAAAGGCTTAGGCCTAAAAGGGCAGAACAAATCATGGATCCAAATCCAAAAATGTTGAGCATGGCGACAAAACCAAAAAATGTGCTTCAAAGTTTCTAGTTGGCCACAAAAAGGGCATGTAGGGTCCAAAAGCCCAAATGTCGAAGCGAAGAGCCCAGGGGCAAGCCTTGGAAAATAATACACTAGGAAAAATGGGCCAACTTGGGTTCTGTAACAATTGACCAAACCATTTGAAAATGGTGTCACCAAACAGATAAAGGTGACTACAAATGCCACCTTAAATGGAGGACCTGAATCATTGGCAAATGTGAAGAAAGCTAGCGGTAACTTGACTGTGGTTTGTAATTACAGAAAGTGGTGTCTCAATGCCAATCCTTCCACCAAGGCTTGATAGAATGAACGCCCAACTTGTGCAACATATTCAGAGGCAAAGAGGACACTAGTATGTCAAAATTTTGGTGATCTAGCCGAGTGAGCATAAACTAAACCCTAACATCTTCCCAAGTGCGAAGACTCATGGTGGCTCTAGAAAACAAATCTCTAGGAGTGTGAATGCCTTTTTTGTGGAACCGTAAGGCATGCATCCAAGGAATGTGAGCTAGAGGAAGTCCTTGAAGGGGAATAAGTAAATGCCACCACAAATTGTGGTGATTAAAAGACAAGCCATCCCTAAAACCAGACCCATCCCACCAAAGCTAGGGCTTGACTACTTCCTGTGTATGGTGAAAATGGATAACAATAATAACAAATATTGAAAGGCTAAATGAATTCAACCACCAAACCCTAGCCTAACAATGAACAAAGATCCACCATAACATATGGAGATTACCTAAGACAATGCAAATAACTCAAAATCACAAAGATTATACCATCACATGTCCAATAGGGTTTTGATCTCCATTCTTCCTATCTCCATTGATCTTGCTTGATATATTTGCTCTCAGATTTTTGTATGCACAAGAGCTCAACAAAGAACGGAATGTGGTTGCAAGTAGGATCGTAGTGTAGCCAAGTACTCCAAAATCAGTCATTAGTCATTAGGGTTTGACAATGAAGGAGGCATCTTCTTAAATAGAAGACACAATATGAAATGGAGGGTTAAGATTGAGAGGTGTAAAAAGAGAGGTCGGCTAGGATTAGAGGGTAGGTAAAGGAAATAATAAAATAATGAAAGGGGTAGGTAGTGTATGAATTAAGAGATGAATGACATGTGTCATGTGTAGAAAAAGATAATGAATTAATTAAATAAATAAAGATTTATTTAATTAATAGAAGAAGTGGGACAATTAAATAAATAAAAATATTTATTTAATTTAGGAAAGGGGTAATTTAAATAAATAAATGTATTTATTTAAATAAGAAATAAGGCTAGAAGAGGATAAATGAATTAATTAAATAAATAAAGATTTATTTAATTAATAGAAGAATTAGGCTTAGATAATTAAATAAATAAAATATTTATTTAATTAGACTGGACAATTTGAGGTGTCTACACTTCCCAAGCACGCTAAATACTTTTTGTCACAAAGGTTTCTTCAATTTGAATGTTCTCTAGAACAACAAGAAGGGTTTAGAAGCCAATCCCCTTCCAAGTAGGTTGATGTTGAAGAAAACCCAAAGGATACAATGCCTGGGAAGGATTTTCCAGGCCTCATTGCCAGAAATGGCACAAACAATCCATTTAGCATAGAGGACTAAATCTTGTCTTCAAGAGGAAAGGAGACCAAGCCCACCAGATTCTCGCAGGAGATAGTAGAACTCCCAAGTAACACGGTGAAAATTTTTGTGATTCGTAGAAAAAGCCTAGAAGAAATCACAAAGAAGCTTCTCCAGATGGAGCTAAGAAGCATTCAAAGGCACCTGACAGGAAGAGTAATACACATGGGTGGCCGCTAAAATCTTCAAGTAAACCTGGAATTTACCAGCCAAAGAAAGTAGCTTGGTAATCTAATATGAAAGATTCTTCTCAATTTTGGCAAAACCAACATTCCAGAGATCGACAAGAGAATCCTGAAAAGAAAAAGGGATGCCCAAAAAATGGAAGATTTCCTCATGCCCAATCCACTTCCAGACGTACTCACAAAGCCAGGGGGCTTGGGAAGAAAGGATTGGCGATAACATTGGGTCTTGTTCCATTGAATGACAGAACCCGAAGCCAAGCAAAAGGTATCCAGGCATTTAAGGGCTTCTTTTATTTTCTCTGCATACTACTATTGAAATTTAGAAAAAACTATTTTGTGATTCAACCCTCATACCGAGTCCTACTTTTTGGAAAGTAGTTCACATTGAAATCAACACGTTAGATCAATTTTTCACTTTCCAACACATATAGCAACTAAAACGTTAAGGATTTGAGATGATGTGAACTAGTGATTTTTGAGATTTTTATTTGTAGATTATAAAATTCACACAAAAGAATATTAACAAGTTCCATCAAATCCAAATAGAACTATTCCTCGTTTAATTCTAAGAGGATGAAACTAAGTGTTTCCCTATATCATTTTATAGTTGATTCTTAATATTGACTTACTTCATGGAAGCTATTGCACCATAATCTATTTTGGGTTCTATCCACATGCATACCAACCTTGGGTTGTTATCTTCTCTAAACTCCCTACTATTTTTACCATATATTGTTATAGAAATCTACCCTTCATTGCCTCTCAAATTTTAATAACTTAAAATTTAACTTTTGACAAATTATTATTAAACATCTTTGGAAACTTAGATGGAAGCCTATGCTTTCTAATCTCAAATCATCGTATAGGATTCAATTCAAATGAACGTAGAGTGGGAAAATCAACTCAATAATGACTTCAAACTCAACCTCAACAGGTCGAAAAGAACAAGGATGAACTTGTTTTAATTTGAGGCTATTACCTCAAGAGTAGTTACCTTATATGCTATATGAGCATATAAGAATATTTATCTCACCATGCATAAAATATGTTCAAGACTCGATGTTGTGACCAATAGCCTTATAATCCTAAAAGAGTTGTTGTTGTATTGAAAGTAATTGTTTAAACTCTCTCTCTCTCTCTCTCTCTCTCTCACACACACACACACACACACACACACACACACACTCATTTTATAAACCCTACTTATCCTTTTGAGACTCAATGTTGTGACCAATAGCCCTATAATCCTAGAAGAGTTTTTTTGTTGTATTGAAAGTCTAATTGTTTGAACTCTCTCTCTCTCTCTCTCTCTCTCTCTCTCTCGATGAACCTACTCATGCTTTGCAAGACCAATCTAAAGGATACAATTTAGGTGAATAGTTTTCTTCTATCAAAATAAAGTGAAACGATTGTAAAAAAGAATTAGAAAATTTGTCTAAACAATTTAAAGAGATCAAGAACTACCAAAGACTAATTAGAAATTTAACAAAACATTCAATACACTATCGATCACATGACTAATCTCATCATTACAACTACTAATCTATAATAATAAGAATAATAATAATAATAAATTATATGATAATTACTTTAGTGTCTATTACATTTTAACTATTTAAAATGAAAAAATTTAATTGTTTTCTACTCATCTATTTTTCCAATTCTTATGCTCCTATTCAATTAAAAAAAAAACTTGATTAGGCATCCTAGGAGATATGATGCATGTTCATCATCATTCTCCCGTAACTCAACATAGTTCCAAGAATTCCCTGGCTTATTAAAGAGCTTTGGAGGGTCAATATATGTTACTTTAATATTGGATAAAGTGCTAAAATGGCCGATTTTATCCAACTAGTTGAGATATGATGCATGTTCAGCCAATAGTGTTTTCCCACTTACTTTAAAGCCTTCCCTCGTAAACATGAACTGCCTTTATTTTGACTTCAAATTGAATAAATGGGCCATTGATGTGATGTAGAGAGCAACAGTTTCAAGGCTCCATGTGAAGCACTGCTGTCCTCCACATATAGTAAAGCAATATGGCCCATTTCAGACCACAAATTTCCCTTGCCCAATGCCGAAAATTGTGGGAATAACTTCACCCTAGTTCCATGCCACTGGAACATACCATGTATGACATTACACTCTCGAGGAATGACCTAATAATTAGGTCTAACAAAACTCATAACTAGTGAGATAAAATTGATTATGTGAAAACTTAATAATATAATTTTGATTTATATAAATAGTAAAATTTGTATATTTGTGTTTATTTTTAATTAGATTTAGATTTATTTTAATTAACTATCTTAATATAATTGTGTGTAGTATATTTTAGTATTTAAATTTGGTTCTTTTTATATAATTAATTCATTTCAATTATTAGCCTCTAAGTTTTCACACATATATTCCTAATCTTGAGATCTTGGATTCCGTATTTTGGATTCATTTATCACAACTCCCACATGGCATAATGTTTGCTTGAAATTTAAATTTGTTGACTCCCACCCTTTCCTCTTAATCAATATATGTTTATTGGTCTATTCACTATGTCTTGCTATTAGAAGACATTCATTTGAATATTAATTCACATCCAAAAAATAACAAACATTATCCATATTATAAGGATCGTTTACATTTGGGGCACTAAATTAGCAGTTGCATCTAAGTGATCGCATGCATGTTGGTGTTACTTGTTTGTCAACACCTGCCCACACATTGAAGTCAATATTTTTCAGGAGTAGTTGACTAAGAACTTGACTCTCAATATTCACACGTTCCCCAAAATATTTTTGATATCCCCAAGATGTAAATATCAGCCCCAATAAACTTCCAAGTCTATGTAGGTCTCAAAAATAATCAACACTCCAGAATTATTAAATCTATTAGTCACCATCCATATTCCATCATTAACCCAAAAAGAAAAGGAAAAAGCTAATCTCCACATAAAATGGCACTGAATTTTTTTTTTTTTTTTTAATCCTCTGATGTGCAAAACATGGCAATTTTTTGTGCATTTTTTTGCTTTTTTACAGCAATAGGGATGAAGATCATGAAGATTTCATGCTGAAAATTTCATCCAAATCCGTTGTGTTTTGCACATTTTTAAAATCGTACTTAATGCCATTTTATGTGGAGATTAGTCGCTTCCAAAAGAAAATACACCGTCATCAACATTTGATTTATAAAAATAAAACTTCAATCTATCATTTCTCAACTCTTTTAATTTACTAAACTAAATATACTCTATTTATTACATGTGCTTAATCAAACTAAATTGATTCCAAAAAGTTGATTTTTAACTCTACATTTTTTTCTATAGCTCTCAACATCTTAAAATGGATCACAAAATGTGACCCCAAATTTTATTGTCAAAAACTAACACACAATCTAATCCAAAACTAGTGGTTGCAAATTTAAATTATTAAAAATTGATATCTTTAATCTGACATTATTATGACCAAAGAAATTAAGAGCTGTTTGAACCCAAAACTTTGAGAGCTCAAAAACATCACTTCAAACATTGTGTGCTCATCCAGTGTTAATAACTGCGACTGTAAATTTTGTACAAATTTCATTCTACAATAATAAATTTACTGACAAGCACACTTGTATTCCATGCACATATGTTCCCCATCATACATAAAAAGGTAAACCCAAGTTCTACCAAGAGTTAAGGAGGGGGCCCAACCACACGAAATCAAACCTACCTTTCTCCTTAACCAGCCTGTCATTCAATCACTGCAAAAATATCCTTTTCAGGTCTCTTTCTTATCCTCTAATCCAAGACCTATAATACCTACTCCAATTACCCAAACTGACACCCATTTGTTTTAGCCAAAGTATCAATCTTGAAGATGGCCTCTCTTCATAGTTGCATGAATATTGTAGCATTAGGCCTGTGTTTCATGGCTCTAAGTCTTATGTGCATTCAGGCCTTCATTCCATGCAATGGAGGAGAGTGTACTGTTCTTAATGGTGGTGATGATGAGGAAGACTATAGAAGGGTACTTCAGACAAAGACCCAATATATCAGCTATGCTGTTTTAGCAGCTGATAGTGTTCCATGCTCAATAACAGGTCAGTCATACTACAACTGCAATGCTTCCAACCCACAAGCCAATCCTTATCAACCTTCTTGCACTGCCGTTACTCGCTGTGAGAGAGATACCAATTAAGTCGCAATTCATAACATAGTTTCTGGATTCAATTGTATTCAAGATTTTTGTATCAAAAAGACTTAGCTGAGCTTCCACTGTGTTGCTAAATCTGCATTCTCATTCTCATACTAATGTTTCACTGGTTTGGTATTTTTTATGTAGTTTTGTGAATGGAAAAGTAGAGATTTGATTGTGTTCCTTTGGTTTCATATGGGCTCCTAGATTTGTTCAATCTTATTCTCTATTTGCAGAAGTATTGTTCATTGCTGCTTCTTAAAACTATCAAGGTGCATTGGTACATGATCTTCAATGTGTTTGTAGTCGCATTGGATTTGGATCTGCAGTTTTATTTATTTATTTATTTTATTCAATGAAATGAAACTCTCTGTTCAAGGCACTTCCGAATTCCAAAAAGATTAACGACTTACACTATTGTCAATTAAAAAATAATTACCATCCAAAAGAAATGCTCCACTTAATCTTCTCTATTTGACTTTAAAAATGTTGTGTGAGAGAGAGTACCAAGGATGTCTATTGTTATGATTTAAATTTTTACTAGATGCTCATTCATAATGGAGAGGCCCTACATTTAGATATGTATACATTTAAATGAAAAGGTCATTTGTCATTCAGCACATTTGGGATTATACTCTGCCATTTTATATCACTCTCTTTATGGATAACTTTCGTTTAACCTTTTAAAGGGAAAATAGTATTCAAGGTTGATAGAGAGAAAGTGAAATGACCATCTCCTATGTCATTTAGTTGGAAGATGAACATGGTTCGAGTTTACAAAGGTAAATCAGTCAAAGAAAGATCATATTTATATTTAAAATATAATGAATAATGTCCTGTATGATTGTCTTCACAAATTCATTTTCATATTTTTTTTATGATATTTTAATTTACATTATAGTTGCACTTGAGTAGAAAATTGCGAACACGAGAGATTTACCTATGAATTCTAAAGGATTGTCCTCATTTCACCAAGATCTCTAAGTGCACACTTGTATTCTATCAAGTTGAATACATAAACCACATTTCCTCATAGGAGGGACTGCAAGTTGGTCCCAAGAATATTGAATCAATGTCAAAGTGTCCTAGACCTAAATTCATTAAAAAATGGGATTTCTAGGTTTAATAGTGTGTTATCACAAGTTTGTTCATAATTATGGTAAAATTATAAAAATACTAATAATAATTTTTTTGTTAAATAAATAAAGAAGCTAATTAGGTATTCATTGCACTCAAGGTTGTTATGTGTTCTATTTTAATTTTGGCTATGCTAAATTTGTTATAAAAAATGATGTCTTAACCTTACAATTACATAAGGTTGCCATTTATAGTAAGTTTACATATAAGTACAAAACAAGTGTAAACTTTCTCCAAATCTACGATTTGAATAATATGCATGCCAATAAAAAAATTGTCGCAAGATTATGTCTAGATTTGAAAATATTAATTTTTCTATTTTTAAAAGTTTCAAAGCCTAGTTTACAAGAGAGGTTTTTTTGGGCCAAAAATTGGTAATAACCAGCATAGTGGGTCATAGTTTGATAGAGTACATCACAATATTTCCATAGTTTGTTAATTGGACTCCCAGATCAAAAATTATTGCCTCTAAAAGTTGGATTTCCTCAAATGGGAGATGTGAAAATATGTTAGACACATAAATGAGTTGTAAGAGGAAGTTACGTGTGTGTGTGTGTGTGTGTGTGTGTGTGTGTGTGTGTGTTTTGACCAATCAAAGGGCATATTTTGTTGGAAATATTTTGGGTAGCTTTAGCTCATAATTTTGTTATACCATTCGATGGTTTTGCATATTGTATCTCTTTGAGCTAAGACCAAAGACAATGTTGGGGTGGCTTTAGCTCAATATTTTGATAAGCTTTAGACACAAAGAAGAGTCAAAGGCTGTAACACAACACTTAAATCATCATCTTAAAAATGATAACAATAACATTAATTACATATATATAGGAATTCTCCTATCACCACTCTCCTAACTAATAGCTAATATATGCAAGCTAATGCAATAATTACATAATAATTGACTTTATTTATTATATTACCTATTTTATGAACTAATTCCTAAAAACCCTCTTTCGTGTTGACATAGGAACTTTTATTTCAAAGCTACATTGACAGTTGGTTAGGGTTTATCATTGCTTCTGTTTTTGAGTTGTCACTAAGAATCACTTGTTTCAAAATTACCCTCTAAAATGAAAGATCTCCAAATCTCCTTGGATGTCTATTTCTACAAATAATGTATCTAAATAATTAATGCTCCACTATTGTAGAAATATTTTGAAAATGATCAATTCTACCCTCACCCCACTTCTTTTTAAAAAACAATCTATTTGGTAGACAATTACACCTTTATTATGCCAAAATTACTCGTATTTCTTTATTTACACAAGTATTTAATTTTAAATTTAATATAATATCATCTTATTTATCCTTTTTAATATATCCACACAAATACCCTATCTTTTACACACTACCCATGTTGATCCTTTTAGTTTTATCACCACTAGAAATTTAGCGACTGGTCCACATTCACATTTTCAAGAATTTGAGATTGCCTCATTATGACATGCTCAAACACTTAACATGGTGTTTCTTTCTCAATTGAATTGGGATTCTCTATGTGAAGTTGGATATGTAGAAAATATTTCTTCTTTGAAACTTCAACAAAGGAATCCTTGCAAAACTTATCCCTAAGAGATAAGTTTAGATTGTTAATGTTTTTTATGTGGTAGGAACTAAAACCATGATGACCAAAGTCTCTTCCTAGATGTGTTTGCAATTTGAGATTGATATTTTTAGGATAGTGTTTGAAACCCATCAAATGCATCATAAACTTTGATATAATCTTACATCCCTTCATATAGCATTCGAGATTCCCTAATGGTTCAAGAGTGTTGAACAAATAAGTTCTCACACTCCTAACATGAAATACGTTTCCACATTCTTTGGATTGTATCTTGCATAGTAGAAGTGATAACATATTATATATTCATTTATTTGATTGATAGGTAACAAGCTTTAACTAGTTTGAATGCCTAATGAATTAGTTATTTTTTAATGGTGAATATTAAAAAAAAATGATACTCCTAGAGCATATCTATTCACATTGGTAGTGGTTTGTATTTTTTATAGCATCATCCAAATGCTATTTTATCTTATTTTGGTCCCTTCCAAGCTCCTTCAAGTCAATAATGCAAATCTGAATGCACATGTAGATTTGAGTATGAAAAAATGTGAACAAAACAAAGTGAAAATAATGGAAAGAGTGAACAATACAAAGAGAGGAGAATATGGATGACAAATGCCAACAAGTTTGCATGTAGTCTACATTACAATTTTTTGGGTGAAAGGTGGACAAACAAAACAATGGTTGGTGCATGTGGTCATCATCACATCATCATTGTATAGAGAAGCAAGGATAATTCAATGGAAAATAAACAAAAAGGCAAAATAAACATGTTCAAATACTTGATATATTGAAATTCAAACATGTAGGAGATTCAACAAAAATCAATCCATCATTTTCAACATTTTAACTATAACATGAATTACATATATATAATATTTCTTCCACAACCACTCTCCTAACTAATAATTAATATCTACAAACTAATGTGATTATTACATAATCACTTACATTATTTACCTCTTATTATATTACCTATATTATCCACTAATTCCTAATAGATTGGACAAATTATATTTTACCCAAGATTTTCAAGATTATAAAAACATTGAACCACACAATAAGACTTGAGAAGAAGATCAATCTTCCAAGGGGATAATATTTTTGGGTTTGTAGTACTAAAGATAAATTGTCACTCAAGTAATTCTATGACTAGGCATTTCACACCAAATATGGATATGAGAGAGTTCAATGGTAAAGATCTAAACAATTTGTTTTGCCAAATGAAGTAGTTCTTTGATCTTCACCATGTTCCATGTCAACAAAAAATTGCAATGGCATATTCATACTTAGAACTATACCAATTCAATTGGAATCACTATGTGAAGAGAAGAAAAAGAAGAGATGTGTTGCTACATGGTATATATTCCAAGAGGAACTCACTACACATTATGGTAACACCTTATAGATAGCTACATTATCTAGCTTCAAATTAAAGAAAACATGTATAGTTAAGAATTCTAGCTTCAAATTAAATAAAACATGTATAGTTAAGGATTATATTAATCAATTCCAAACCTTCTTTAAGAGTGGATATGTTATCAGTAAAAAATTGAAGGAATTATTATTAGGGGATTTGAAAGACCACTTCAAATATGAGGTACACATATTCTATCCGAATTATATGTCCTAAGAAATTAATATAGAAAGGTAGGTATCTAAGAAATTTTTGTTAGAGTATTCGGGTAAAGTTAGCTTAAGTGTAAAAGAGATAAAGGGAACTTAAATAATTAAACAAAGAATGTTTAATTAATCAAGTAAATACCCGAATACTCTAACACGCTCCCTTAAGCTAGACTTAGGGAGAAGCTAAAACCTAGAACAACTACTGAAAGCAATAAAGATGGGTCCCGGCAACAAGGCCTGATCAGGTACCCAAATACAATGAAATCTCTATGAACTAGAGAAATAGAGAAAACCACGTGGGAACAAAACTCTACTCCAAAAAGAGATGGAAAAAATATCACTGAAGCATGAAGACTCTGCAAACTCTGTCGAAGAATAACTGTTGATCTGAAGAACATCCACTGAACTAGAACATGACCAGGTAGAGAAGACTGTAATCTGCATGAGTGCCCTCAATTGACACTACTCGAATCAGGAGGCAAACAAGGCAAAACAACTGAAATTGAAGATACAGATGGCATGAGAAACCAAAGCCTGAAGAGCTGATCAATCGAACCACGGAAGCATTAGAACCAACAGGATAAACCTCCCCATAATGCGGAAGTGGGAGAGGGACAAGAACACTGAAAAGGACAGCCAAAAAACAACTGCATGACGAAGAACCAAGAACATCAAAGGTGCTGAGACACATCATCATGAGGCGAATGTCGTGGAAGGAACACTCACTTGACAAAGGAAGGTGGCAAACAAAGACAAACATCAACCCCCTCATGGCACTTGATCAACAGTGCATGTACAACAAGACACAAGATATGCAAGATTCCAAGTAAACAATGCATGATGGCACTTTATCTCAGTGCGTTTGCATAATTACAAGCTACAATGATAAGAAGATTGGAAATAGAAACAAGAATCAAAATAGAGACACCCTACTCAGAAAAGAGATCCCAAGACCTGAAACAACCACGATATCCACCAGAGTGCTGAAAAGCAAAAAACTGAATAAAATATGCATGGAGCAGAATCTGGAAAAAAAACTCATATTTCTGGAAAGTACACAGAACACGCTTCCCGACCTCCGTTTTTCGAAAACTTTATATTTTCAGAAAGCGTGTTATGTGTACTTTCTAGAAATATGAGTTTTTTTTTCCAGATTCTGCTCCATGCATATTTTATTCAGTTTTTTGCTTTTTAGCACTCTGGTGGATATCGTGGTTGTTTCAGGTCCTGGGATCTCTTTTCTAAGTAGGGTGTCTCTGTTTTGATTCTCGTTTCTATTTCCAGTCTTCTTATCATTGTAGCTTGTAATTATGCAAACGCACTGAGATAAAGTGCCATCATGCATTGTTTACTTGGAATCTTGCATATCTTGTGTCTTGTTGTACATGCACTGTTGATCAAGTGCCATGAGGGGGTTGATGTTTGCCTTTGTTTGCCATCTTCCTTTGTCAAGTGAGTGTTCCTTCCACAACATTCGCCTCATGATGATGTGTCTCAGCACCTTTGATGTTCTTGGTTCTTCGTCATGTAGTTGTTTTTTCGTTGTCCTTTTCAGTGTTCCTGTCCCTCTCCCACTTCCGCATTATGGGGAGGTTTATCCTGTTGGTTCTAATGCTTCCGTGGTTCGATTGATCAGCTCTTCAAGCTTTGGTTTCTCATGCCATCTGTATCTTCGATTTCATTTGTTTTGCCTTGTTTGCCTCCTGATTCGAGTAGTGTCATTTGAGGGCACTCATGCAGATTACAGTCTTCTCTACCTAGTCATGTTCTAGTTCAGTGGATGTTCTTCAGATCAGCAGTTATTCTTCGACAGAGTTTGCAGGGTCTTCATGCTTCAGTGATATTTTTTCCATCTCTTTTTGGAGTAGAGTTTTGTTCCCACGTGGTTTTCTCTATTTCTCCAGTTCATAGAGATTTCATTGTATTTGGGTACCTGATCAGGCCTTGTTGCTGGGACCCATCTTTATTGCTTTCAGTAGTTGTTCTAGGTTTTAGCTTCTCCCTAAGTCTAGCTTAAGGGGGGGTGTTAGAGTATTCGGGTATTTACTTGATTAATTAAACATTCTTTGTTTAATTATTTAAATTCCCTTTATCTCTTTTACACTTAAGCTAACTTTAGGTGCATATAATTAATTATTATGTGCAAACCTAGTTTTTCCCTTTTAGGGTTTCTTGACCTATTAAAGGTTGAGTTCTTTCTTTTCATTGTAAGAATCACATTACATATTTTTGTGAATATTGAGCTCTCTCTTTTTGAGCATATTCTCTGTGTTTTGTATGTTCTTCAGATTTTGCTTCATTGCTTCTCCTTGTAACAGGTTATTCGGCTTGTAGAAGATCTTCAGGCTCCTGTGGTGTTGTATTTTCTCAACTCCTATAATTTTTAATGATCAATAAAAGGCAATAATTTATATATATGAGATAGAATCACTCCTACAAAGTCACTTTTGCAATCTACTAGGTTGAATCCATAACAAATTGAAAATAAGTGTTATATTTTAATTTTGATTAAAAATTTAGTCAAGGACATAAATACAACAAAAATAAAGTATTCTACATTGAAGCATTGAGAGAGAAAGAAAAGAAGGGAGAAGTAATGTTAGGTGAAAATGAGATAAATAGGTAATTGGGAGATGCAAAACCAACCATTTCATTTCATTATAGAATCAAGACACCATATACTCTCAATATAGTAGAGTTCTTGAAGAAAGAGAGTAATAGTTGATAGACTCAAGAAGCAATAAAAACTTCATTCAAATTTATGTATATTCATCTCTAGAATTTTAGATCTTTCTTGCAAATTGGGGTACTATAAATTGTTTAGGAAATGATAAAGCATTAAATTATCTATGGAAAATTATCATCTTGATTGCCCAATATTTGTTATCTCCATGGGTGCAATAGATCTTGTTTTGGAAGTATAGCCACTTACTATGTTGGGGATAATTGAGATGAACTTCTAGGAGCTATTCATGCACTTTCACTCAGAATGAAGGATAGTAGAAGCCAGAGGTTTTTATGCAAAATATCTATGACTAGTAAGCTCTCACCAAATGCAAAAGAATCTTAACAAGTAGACATGTTTAGGGCCCAAATATTTCTATTAGAAGCATATAAATCATAGAGTTATACACCACTAGATTTACAAGTAGTTGTATATAAGCAGTAGATTTACAAGTAGTTGTATATAAGCAATAGATTTACAAGTAGTTGTATATAAGCATTCGATAGTTTTTGGACACATGCCAAAAGGATTGCCTCCTAAAAGAGATCATAATCACCTACTATATGAGTACCAAGGAGCCAACAATGCTACATGTATTTATATGTAAACTAAAGTGACATCAAGAAGATGGTTCAAGAGAGGTTAGATGCAATTATATCAAGTGTATTTAAAGTGCTTACTCCTATCCTATGGTAATGGTATGCAAGAAAGAAAACACTTGGGTGATATGTCTTGATTATAGAAATCTTAACAAGTATATTATAAAAGAGAAGTTTCCTATTCTGATAATTGATGGAAGTTATAAAATATGATATTTCTTCTAATCATCATTAAATTAGGATTAGAGGTGATAATATACATGAGACAACTTTTAGAACCTATGAGGGACACTATGGATTTTTTGTAAGTTCTTTTGGCCTCACAAATGCAACATCAACATTTCAAAATTTGATGAACTTTATCTTCAAGTAATTTCTATGAAATTTATTTTGGTATTGAAATTAATCATTTAACATATTATTATCTTACATTATCAATTACATAAATTAATAGTGATTTCAGATATTGTAATTCATAATAAGTATAATGAATATAAGTTAATCACTTCATAATTCCAAGATATCCTAAAAGGGAACATTACAAGTGGTATTAGAGCATTGCATTCTATGGTTATATTGCATTGTTCCTAAAACAGGACACTGCAGTTGATTTACACATAAATGAAATGGCTAGAGTGGGAGGATATGAAGAAATTAAAAGAGATGTCACAAGACTAGATAAAGAGGAGAACACTAAGGTAATATCAATTTTTTGAATCAAGTATCAATGTTGATATTAAACTTGATCTTTGTTTTAATGAGATAGTAAAAGAATTTGAGAAGAGAGATGTTAAGTGCAACAATATGGTGTTACAATGTGAGGTACAACAAGATATGGTTCATTTTATTGATATGTAAGAAGATAATAGTAAAGGAGAAACGAATAAAGAAAAAGAAGCTGAGATTTTTTTCATTAATTTGTCAATGTTTAAGAAGATGAAGTAGAGTGGAAGTATAAGCCTTGGTAGGGTTAAATTGCGACAAGTTGAATTTCACAAGATGGAGAAAGAGAGGAAAGATAAAAGAGAGAAAATATCAAAAGATACATAGTAAGGTGAAGAAAAAAAATAGGAGGATAAGAAAGAGAGCTGGTTAAACGAAAAACATACGATTTTCAAATTTTCATGAGCTTCAACTGATTAAATATTTCACTTAGTCTAAGTATTTGATTCAGGAGCATCTTGGAGTGTAAAGGCATTTTTGGTGTTTGCAAATATGATGATTTAAATTTACAGTTAATGAGGAATCAAGAGTCACTATTGTAGTAAATACTTGGAGGTGAACAACCAATTTCAAGATGGATAATTTTAATATGTTTTATGACATGGAATATTGTGTCAAGAATATTTTCAAATCAATAATCAATCTGCTAGATAAGACCAAAGGGGGTTGTTGACAATTTTTAGCAAGAGAAATCTCTTACAACCTGGTTATGACAAAGCATCAAATAAAGAGAATATTTAATAAAAAAAATGGATGGAATCTTAAAGGCCCGAATTGTGGTTATTATTAATATTTTTTTAATATTTAATTTTTAAATATTATACTAAAATGGCATGGTGGCAATGACTCTCAGAGCCGAATGTAGAAGGTTGGAGAATGGTGGGTAGGAAATTCCAAGGTTTTCAAGGAAATAAGAATATTGGCTTCTCTCAAGCAAGAGATTTTAAATATCAAAGTTTGAATAATAGAAGGTTTTTGAAGCGGCATCGGTTTTCAGTGCCGATTTCAAAAGAATGGGGATGGGCGAGAAGGAAACATCAGGATCTTCAAGGTAGAAAGGATTATGGTCCCTTTCAAACAAGAGATTTTCAACATCAAAATTTGAAGATCAGAGGGTTTAGGGGTGTAATGCCCCACCAGGAAACCCCGAAGGGATAAAGCTAAAACACACGAATGGAGTGCAACAATTTTTTTTTTTTAAATAAGACACAACATAAAGATACAATAAGATATCAAAGTACAGATTACACATCGGAAGACATCAACTATCACCTAAAGAGTTTTCCAATGCGATTACTTAATTCCACATTTAACTTAACTTACGTTAATTAATCCAATAAGCCGATTGTCTTAATAACGAGAAAATTCTTAAACAAGGATAATTTCTTTCAGCAAGACAAAATATAGATCACAAGATAAAGTTCATCCATTAAGGTTTATTCATACCCTTCGTCCATACTTTTCATTAAAATTTTAGTCATGCATCCAATTTAATAACACACTTGAATTTCATCATAAACTAACGAGATCTTTCCATGCATACTTAATTTCCTTAACAATTATAGAATACATTCTGCAAATCAACTACACTCTTTCATGAACCACATTACTGCATAAAGAGACGACTGAAAACATGTATTACAATTAATTTCATCTAATCCACTTACACATTCTATCAAAATGCCATCCATACATGCTAACACTAAAACATGAAACATAAGAACAAAAGCAACACATAACACCAAAATGATCTCGGAGTTCACCCCTAGAGGGCTACATCTCCGGGTTTGCTCAACTGCAAGACCCCTCTAATAATTAAATAAGTTAAGGGTACATAAGTTTCATACCATTTACATTCCTGCCATCAAGGCGAATCACACCAACAAACAACCGACCACATCGGTCAATAATTACATAAATGATCCCTACAAGGAAACAGATCCAACTGAACATATCAAAAGCTAATACAAGGTCCATTGCCCGACAATACTCTAACTAGAGACCTGACCCGCTATGGCCAACCACAAATCACCACTTGACACCCGCATAAAGGACAAGACCAGTTAAAACACCATCACAAGGCAACAACCAAACTAGAAAGAGAAGACATAACAGGTACCCCAAATCAACCAAACGACAGGGTCCAAACAAACATATCAAGGCCTTGCCATTACTTTAAACAAAAGCGAATACAAAAATTAAACTTGCGTAGGCAATAACCAAAAAAGGACAATCTTCTTTCCTATTGGTTTAAACAATAAAAGTCGATCAAGTTTTCTAAATGATCTAAGTTTTCAAAATACATTAACAGAAAAATCACCATAACGAGGAGAATTCAATACCACAATTGCAATAGTCCATTTGTCTATGTCTCAACACAGAGGAAAAATATAAACTAACCATTTATTTTACTAAATGAAAATCTCATTAACTTACCAATTTTCCAAATGATACATTATTAAATTTCCAATAATTCCAATAGCACATCGTATAATATATTCCTAAATAAAATATTATTTTAAAATTATCAATTTAATAAATATATTTCATTTCAACAATTTTTCAAATAAAATAATATTTTATCTTTTTCCCAAAAAGATACTTCCTCAATAAAACAGAAACCAAAATTAAATATTAATTATTATATATTTATTTATCCCCAAAAATATAAGCAATTAATAATTTAATAATACACAATATTAACAAATTAAGTATATATATATATATATATATATATATATATATATATATATATATATATATATATATATATATATATATATATATATATATATATATATATGTAGTCACATAAATCTGTCCATTTTAATTAAATGAATATTTCGTATTTATTTGATTAAAAATCCACTAGCCATCAGTTAATTAAATTAATATTTAATTAATTCATCCCCAAACATTCTTCTATTAATTAAATAAATTATTCAATTTATTTTAATTAATTCATTAAAATCAAATTCACAATTAATTAAATAAATAAAATCTATTTATTTAATTAAAATCCCTTTTTCCTCTTTTAAATAAATTAAATAAAACATTTATTTAAATCATTATCCCCACCCCACTTGCATTTTCCTACAAATGCAACTTGCACACATTTATTGAAATAAATGAATTTTTATTTTAATAAAATCCTATTTTCCCTCACCCACCAAATCCACTTGCAAAATCTAATCCCCTTCTAGATTCTTCTAACCCCTTCCTAATTAGCCTAATCCATCCCCTAATTATTGTCACATTCCTAAGCAAAATGGAGTCACTTCTCAAATGGCCCAAAGTCTTGGATAACCATTGAAGGTTTTCAACCTTCAACCACCAAAAACCCCAAAGTCTTTGAAAACCATTAAAGGCTTCCAACTTTCAACCACTTAATCCACAAAGTCTCCAATAACCATTAATGGTTAATTCAACTCTCCCACATGGTTAAAACATTTGTTTTGACTCAACCTCTACCCAACCCAAGGGTCTCATCAAGCCTTCAATGCTTTGACCATGATTATCTCTTAATCATTTGCACAAAGGTTTATCCTTGGATTAATTCCTAATTCAGTGGGTAATCCTAATTTAGGCTTGACTCTTAGCCTTTAGATAACCATGAGGTCTTCTCAGGCCTTTAATGCCTCCAACCTCTTCTTTCAAACCAACCCTATGTTGACATTTGTCACCATTTCATTGGTGCCAATTGTGCACATGGATCCCCAACTTTCAATCCTGACCCTTGTTGAGGTTACTCAATCTCAACCATCCATTGCTCCATTTTTCCTATAAATAGAGCCCATTCCTTCATAATCCAGATTCTGAAAACTTGTAAGCATTTAGACTATAGCCATTTTAGAGAGCATTTAGCATAGCATAACTAAATTTTGTCTTTTTGGTTAAAACACATCATTTTAGCATTAAAAATAGCTTTTCATTTCATGTTTGGAGCTATTCTACAATCTCAATCCTCCATAAGCATCCATAGTGCAAAAAGCTGCTGAGAGCTATACTATTTTGGAACTTGGAGAGGAGAGGAACAAGGGAGAAAGAGCTAATATCATGTTAAGAGATAGTTGGAGATATCTCATTGTCTTACTTCTTTAGTTAGATTCATTAGCATGTTTTTAGTGCCTCCTTTGGAATGCCTTCATGTGTTTGGTTTTTGATTGATTAACTCTAACATCTTGTGTGTTTTGTGTTGTTTGATCAAGAACTAACATTGTGCCATTTAGGAGGGCATCAATATATATATATATATATATATATATGATTAACATATATTTAAAATATATATTAATTAATAATTAATAATTAACATATAATAATCAAATATATTAATTAATATTTAATAAAACAATTAAACATTTTAAAACCCACTTTAAATTTAATATGTTATAATATATATATTTTTATTATTATTATTTATTTATTTATTTATTTTTAATTATTATTATTATTTTTTTAAACATGTAAATAATTTCCAAAATCATTAAAACCCCTTTGACATAATTTACATAGAAATAAAATTCCCAACTCAATAAAATTCATTCACAAAATTTTATTCCAATTACTTTTTCTTTAAACTAGATAAACCAATAAATTTAATTCACAATTAAATTTATTTCTAAAAAAATCAACTAATTTCACAGAGATTTATTTAAAGGACTATCAGAACAAATCAACAAGACATAACACTTTTTTTTCATAATAATTTCCCTAATTTTCTCAAAATTAAATTACTCCCATTAACTAGAAAATTAACATTAGGCAAGAATTTTAAATCAAAATTCGAATTAACCAGAAGAGGGTTTTGGATCTGACAAATAATTTACACACACACCATTCAAAGAAAAATAGAATTATTTTCTTAAAAACCAACAAATCAAAGAAACCACCCAACCTGAAGAAATTTGTAGAAGAGCCCTAATCTTTTCAATAAGCTTCCAATAAATTTCTTCACCTAAATTCCTGACCTGTTTCCTGTGTATCTAAAATAAAGACCTATTCCCTATTTAAACTAAAATTCTAGGTTCAATAGCTTTTTCTCAAAAAACCTAAATTTAGAATAAAAGTTATTTTATTTTATTTTCTAATTTTATAACAAAAGATAAGCTAACATGCAATAATTAAAAATCATTATTCTTTCTTTTCTTTTCTCATGCAAATTAATTAATTCTCTAAATAAAGAATTAAAACAATACTTTAATTCTAATTAATTATTTTATTCATTTTTTTTTAATTTATTCTTTAATTTATTTATTTAAAATTCTAGGAACAATAAATATAATTAATCTAATTTATTTTTCCACTAAAATTTAAATAAAGATATATTTCTAGTATCATGTAGCTTGCAACTTAATTTAATTAATTAAGTTTATGGAATTATCTCATAGTTGAATTGTTTATGCATTGAGATTATAAATTTAGTTAATTAAAAGAAATGCTTTTCTCCCTCATTTAATTTTTAATTAACAAAGCTAATAGTTGCATTTCACAATATTAATGAGGGTAAAATATTTTTAATTAAATTAAATTCTCAAAATCAATCTTACACACTATATAAAATAAATATGAATAAAACTCATTTTTCTAATCAAAATTGATTTTCTTAAATAATTAAAATTAATCTTTCTATTCCAAAAAGTAAAAGAGATTAAATTATTTCTATTTCGAATAAATTTAAATCTTTCCTTTTTAAAATGCATAAACTGAATAAATTCGTTATTTAAAATTAACCATTAAATTAAACTCACTACAAACATCAATAGGGCGATCTTTTTAATTAATGATTAATCACATAAAAGAAACCTATTTATTTTAATTCCTCAATTACTAATGCATAAATGAACACATTAAATCAAAATAAATACTTAGGATTAAATACTCTATTTACCACACGCCAAGCATGCAAACCAAGTAAGCCAACCAATTACCCGACCTGCAAACCAAATGAAAAGAAAACTGATGGAACACAAGCGACGCTCATTTGAGTATGACTAGGGTAAATTGAAGGTTTTACGACCACCTAACCCAAATTCTAAGGACGAAAGAGGTATACTCAACCCTGCGAATCCAGGTGAAGACGAACCTTACACCTAGGCGGTACTGTACCTGCAATCTCCTGCAACCAAGAGTCAGACAAGCATACATATATATATTTAATGAAGATGTTAGCTCGAGATTAATAACAAGAATCAAGAGAACAGTTTAAACTTACATAAGAATCAATGCGAAAGCACATTAACAGATATGCACAATAATCATAATATCTGACTAAACATTACCTCATGGTAATTCAACCATTCAAGATTGCCACATAAAAAGTCAACCAAGGTCAAACCGGTTTTACAAAGTTGACTAGGGTAGGGTACTACAAGGGGTCCCAGAAATTATTCGTTGGGGAACGAAAACAAAAATTTGCAGAAATCATATGGTGGCAAGGGTCCATGTTCCTTCCCAAATAACATTCCAATCTTTCCTCTTTACAGTTCTAAGAAACTGGTTAACTCTCCTCTGCCAAAGAAGGTATGGACACTTAAGCATTGGAGGATATTTAAGTCTAAGAAGGAAATTTTGAATCTCCACAAAGAAACTAGAATATGGCATCCCCAAAGAATGGAAGACTTCCTCATCGTTTTCTCCCAGATCCAAAGAATAGAAATTATCAACCATCTCCCTTCTTTCCTACATTTCCAAACAATATTCCTCAGGTCCAGTCGAAGAATTTTAGTGGACCTTTTGATTTAGGGTTTGAAAGAACTAGGGTAACTAGACGCCTAACTCGACAAGGAGTCAATAATGGCTCTTATGAGAGGCAAAATGAAAAAGGAAAAAGATGGAGCTATAAACCTTTAGTAGTTCCAATAAATTAATCAAAATATGGAAAACTCATAATTCTTTCTACACAGGATAAAGGGAAAGCTATAGTGGGGCAGGAAGGAGAGGCATCAAGCTCATGCTTTGAAGAGGTTGAGTGCTCTTCATAAGATATTCAGGCTGACAGTGTAGAAAAAGGAATTGATGAGGAATCTAGGTTGGAGGACGATGGAGATGTTTTTCAGGGTGAATGTTACCTTCCCCGAGTCATTCCTCTCTCAACGGATTGCAGATTTTGACAAAAAGCCATAATATGTAAGTTTTGGCAACTCTCAATTGAAAAAAAAAATTTATTCAAATGGGCTTCAAAATATTAGGTTGGTGTTGCTAAGGTTTTTTTGACAAACAATAGTAATCATTTTTTCATTTCTTTGTTTGAATAAAAAGAAAGTAGAGATAGTGCTTTTAAGAACAAATCTTGGTTTTATAGGAGTTGTGGATTGTATATGCAAGAGTGGCAACCCAACTTTGATCTGAAGTTTGTCAAAATGAATTTGTTCCTTTTTGGATCCATCTTAAAAGTCTCCCATTAGAATATAGAGAAATAGATATAATAAAAATTCTGGGTAATACAATGTGCATTTTCTTAAAGGTAGATCCAACCTTCTTCAAAAACCCTAACCTTCTAATAATAATGTGTTTTCTTATGAATACAACAAAGGAATTACCTTCCTCTATTAAGATCACCTCATAATATGACAGTTGGGATCAAAACGTATTCTATGAAGAAACTTCCTTGATCTGTGAGAATTGTCTTCTTTCAGACCATGCAACAATCTGTTGTCTAGATTCTGACAGTAATGTTATCTCAAACTCTTTGTTTTCAAGTTATGAGGAAATATGTTTTTCCTCTGTTGGCCCCTCTATATATGAAAGGCCTTTACCATCTGATCTTTTTCCAGAGATCTCCTCAATTGACCTTCAAGAAAAATTACAAAAAACTGCTTATGGAAGTTTAGGATTAAGTGGAAGGAAGAATTCTCAAAAGGAGATCGAAAGAATTCTTCAAGGGTGGATTGAGGATCTCCAAGAAAATATTATTGAGGAAACAATAGATCAAATATTAAAGGAAGATAAGGAGATCAGAAAGGAAGTGATTGGAGAGAATCAATTGATGATTTCTCAGTATGTTTGTTCTAATTCCACAATGAGTGATTTTGGGAATATTCTTGTAAAGCTAGGAAGAGGCTAGAGTCTGGTTTCTCCCTTAAGAATACTAAATTCTTGTGAGATTGAGCTTCCTTCTCCCTTTTTATTAATTGCTATAAAGTATTTTTGGGGAGAAATAGTGAGGATATTGACTTTTTCCAAGAAGAAATCAAGAGTAAATCAGAATATGGAGATCATACTCAATTACTTTTATCCTAGACAAGGATTGTTGGACATTTCTAAAACTTTTATTGCCAACAATTTTGTGGTAAATTATGTCCCTGATTCAGAAAGGAACTCTCAAAATCCAAGTTTGTATTTGTTAATCGAAGAAAGAATTTTATTCAACATATCAAGCCAAATTGAAATTGAAAGGTTGACATATATTAATTGCAAGCACATGAGTAAAATAATAGAGAATACTCCTCTCCTAAGGATATAAATGTCTCAATTTAATGTAAAAGCTTCAACACCACCTTCAAATATCTCACAAAATCTTGAAAAAATCTATCAGATGGAGGCAGTAGAATTATTTACTCTTTCCAAATCAAAAAGAGGTTGACCTCTAGGTAGCTCTAATAACCCAAGAGTTAGATAATTGGAGAGAAGAAAAAATTAATTCTAGCAATAAATAGTTTGAAGTTGGAGAGAAGATTAGTGAGGCTCATGGGGAAAAAAAATTTGAAAGGTTCCCAGTCTATGCCAACAAATAAATCATCTGTAATGTCTTCAAGGCACTTTAGGGATAACAAACAATTGTCATTATCCTTGTTGGACTCCTTATTTCAACAAAATGAAGAAGACCAAGGAGATTCTGAAAAACCAAATTCCTTTTCAGGGTCTCTCTTCATATCAGAAATCTGTATTAGTGGACTCAGTGAATTCCTCTCCTTTGATAGGAGAATTGGCAGTGTTTAGTGATTATCTAGGTATTTCATCACCTCGGAATGGGAAAACATAGGAATCATGGTCTAAAAAACAAGAATTTATTAAGAAAATATTGAACTTGGAAGACTTGGATGAGGACGAGAGTGGAAATTTTGATTTAAATCCCCAAGTTATGGTATCTTTAGAGGATTTGTGTGAAAAAAAAATTAGTGATAAGATCTCACTTGGTCTTCTACAAAATTTCTCAAGTAAACTTAAACTAGATTGTGGTCAATCACAAGAGAGCGGGAGGGGAAGAAAATCATCATTGGCTTCAAGAGCTTTGGATGGAGAAAACAGGGATCGATTAAAAATAACAACCCTTTGGAGCAATGGGAAAGGGAATTCCCCTGTATAAGACTCATGAAGATAATTTTGTGGAATGTTAGGGGCTTGCATGCCCCTAATAAGAAACGTTTGGTTAGGCATTGCATCAAAGTTGCAAAGCCAGAGGTGGTTCAGCTATAGGAAACAAAATTGAATAGAGAACAACTTTTAGTCTTCACAAAAAACTAGGGTATTGGGAAGCTGAAGCGGTGGAAGTTGTGGGCTTAGCTGGAGGTCTGTCCCATTTGTGGAACCCAAGTAAAATAACTTACTTCCATTTGTCTTCAAACAATCACTAGATAATAGGCTTTCTTTCTAGTTTTCAAGAAGATATAAAAATTTCAATTTGTAATGTAAATGGTCCAGTGCAAAACAACATGAAGTTGGCTCTATGGAGGGATTTGGAAAGAATTTTTCAAATTAATCCGCAAAACAATGTGGTGATTGGAGGAGACTTTAATGTTTTTCTTCATCTCTCAGAGAAATATGGGGGTATTCAGAAGGAGACCCAGTCTCAAATTGACTTTCGAGATTGGGTTGTTAGAAACAATTTGTTGGATATTGCTACGGAAAATGGATTCTACATATGGACAAATAGAAGATTGGGCTTTAGCTATACTACTGAGAAGTTTGACATGTTCTTCTTTAAAGGGGATCTTTCATTGGTAACTTTCACTTTTAAATCCTTCATTATGCCAATATTTGGGTCAGACCACTATCCGATACGTTTAGAACTTTCAGGAGATAAGAAACCTAATAATTGTCCATTTAAATTTGAAAAAGTGTGGATAAGGGATCAGGGATTTTTTATATTGATTGAAAAATGGTGGAATGGAGCTAGGTTTGATGGATCTAAACATTTTTGTTTTATTTCAAAATTGAAAAAGATCAAACAAAAACTCCTTATTTGGAATAGAGAAAAAAATTTAAACATATTTCAAGTCAAGTTAAGAGTGGAAAAAGAGATGGAGCAAATATCGAGGTTTTAGACCATGAAATGGATAAAAGTAGGTTCTTAAAGGAGAAGGAGCTTCTTCAACTTCATTAAGGAATCTTAGTGAAAGAGGAAACTTTTTGGAGGCAAAAATCTAGGGATGTGTGGCTCTATGAGGGTGATAGAAATTCAATTTTTTTCCAATAGCACCAAACAGAGAAGAGCAATAAACAAAATCCTAAGGATTAAAGATGATCAAGGGAATATGGTAGAAGATCCAGAAGTTACCTCAATAAAATTGGTGTCATTTTTACGGATATCCTTAATCATTGGGATGGGTCAAACTTAACTTCTCAAAATGAGTTATGGAGAAATATTCCAAGTATTATATTGGTTGATGATAATTTAATGCTCAACAATAAATTTTCTAAACAAGAAGTCGAAAAAGATCTCTTTCAACTTCATCCAGATAAATCCCCAGGACCAGATGGTTTCCCTACCTACTTTTTCCAAAAATTATGGCCCATATTAGGGAATGAGTTAACCGAAGCCTTATCTAAGCTGCAAGGAATTCATGTAGATTTCTGAAAGAGATCAATAATAATTTTATTGCCTCAATTACTAAGAGAAGTCGCTTAAATTGGAGTACTTTAGACCCATTTCCCTCTGCAATACCATTTAAAGATCTTTTTATAAGTCTTAGCAAATAGATTTAAGCAAGCTCTTCCATCTATAATCTCAAAAGAACAAATAGGTTTTACTCTTGGTAGATCCATATTGGATGGAGTGATCATAGCTCAAGAAGCCATTCATTCAATTCATATCATCAAGCGTCCAAGTATGCTCATCAAATTGGATATCAGTAAGGCTTACGATAAAGTGGATTGGAGGTTTTTATGTAAATGCTTAGAGGCTTTTGGTTTTTCTAAAACATGGATCAATTTAATTTTCTTTAGCATTTCAACACCAAATTTTTCATTCCTTGTTAATGGATCTCCTCAAGGTTTCTTTGATTCATCAAGAGGGATAAGATAGGAAGATCTGATATCTCCTTTTCTTTTCATCATTATGACAGAATCCTTGGGCAAAACTTTCCACAAATTACAACAGGATGGCCTAATCAAAGGTTTAAAGATCACTAATTTAGTTGAGGCAGTTACCCACCAACAATTCATAGACGATACAATGTTATTTGGTCAAGCTGACGAAGGAGAAGCAGTTAAACTCAAAAAAATTCTTAAGAAATATGCCTCATCTTCAGGCCAACAAGTTAATCAAGAAAAAATAGAGGTCTTTTTCTTCAATGTAAAGAAGAGGATTGAGCTTCAAATTATAGCTCAATTGAGTTTTAAGGAAGGGAAATTGCCTAGCCTTTACCTTGGTCTACCCTTAGACAAAGGAATTAGATCAACTAAAGATTGGGATTTGATGGGAGAAAGGATAGACAAAAAAATGGAGTCCTAGAAAACAAAATGGCTTTCATGGGCTAGTAGAATTATAATGCTCAAGACAACTCCCTCTGCAATCCCAATTTACCATTTGTCGTGTCTATCCCTCTCAATCGATGCTGACACAATTTTATTTAAAAAAGTGTGATCTTTTTTTTGACAAGGAATGGCTTAAAAAAAAGAAAAATGGCCTTGATAGCTTGGGAAAAGATTTGTAAACCCAAAACATTTGGGGGTGTTGGTTTCATGAGGAACTAATTATGGCAAAACAAAGCTTTAGGTGCAAAACTAGTCTGCAAAATATATAAGGACTCAAACTAGAAATGGGTAAGAATTATTAAAGGGAAATAATTGGAGGATTTAAGCCAAGAAGAAATTTTTAGAGTCCAAAATCCTCCAAAAGGTTCTAGGGTATGAAATTTCATACTAAATTGTAGGAAACTCATAACAGATATTTCATGGAATGTGAAGGATGGAGGTAAAGCTCTTTTTTGGTCAGATTCTTGGCGGGTTACCAGGCCATAGACAAAGAGATGGGGCAGAATAACCTTAAGGCTCTTTTAGAATCCAGATGGGTTTTTTTTTATGTAAGATTTCATTAAGAAGGCTGACGAGAATCACCCGATGGGTTGGAAATGGAAAAGTTTTGAAGATTTACTAGCAAATAGAGTAGAAATTAAAAATCTTAAGGACATTCTACAAAAGATATCTCTAGCATTAAAGATGGATTTGATTTGGTTATCTAGTTAGGGGCAAGCTGTGGAAACTATAATGCAAAGGATGGCTATAATACAATTGTGGAAAAATAGAATTTTGAAGAAATTGAAGTCCCTATTTCTCTATGTTGGGACAAAAGATGTCTTCCTAAAGTGGGTTAATTTGCTTGGGCAACCTTGCAGGGAAGAATTTCAATAGCAAAATGGTTTAAGAAGATTGGTTATTTGGGCCCTTCAAAATGTGAAATATGTGAGCAGAATGAAAAATCAATGAATCATATTCTTTTGACATGTTTGTTTGCTTCTAAGTGTTGGCAATGGTTATGTGACAAATTAGGATGAATGACAACTTTCTCAAATGACATTTTGAGCTTATTCAAAAGTTGGCCTAGTTTGTATTCAACAAGTCTATTTAATGCATTATGGATCTCCTCACCTTCAGTTTTAATTTGGGAGATATGGAAGGAAAGAAATAGAAGAAATTTTCAAGGCAAAAACTTGCCTCCAAAGACTTTTATGAATAAACTTGAAGCGACCATAGTGGAAGTAGTGAATAGTAGACTCTCAATTCACATTTCAAAAAAATCTATTTTCTCTTTCTGGGACAATAAAATGAAAGAAAATTGGTTTGGACTTAAAGTCCCTCCCTTTGTTGGGAGAGGTGGAGAGGAAGCAGTCAAACAAAGAGCAATGGTAGTTTGGATCTAACCAAAGGATGGATGGCATGAATTGAATTTTGATGGGGCTTCTCGAGGTAATCTAGGAGCCTCTAGAGCTAGATGTATAATTATTTCATCGGGAGGAGTGATAGAAGCAAAACAAGGCAAAGCTTTAGCAGTGGATACTAATAATGTTGCAGAAATACAATCTTCTATCAAAGGTATTGCTATTTGCAGGGAACTTGGCCTTTAAAAAGTAGAAATTGAAGGAGATTTAGCAATAATAATCAATGCTTTAAGGACTGGTAACACTCCAAATTAGAGACTTAATTCCTTTGTTAGCAGAGATGGAATTACTTAAAAACTTTGAAGCTTATACCATTAATCATATCTTCAAAGAAGCAAATGGAACGGAAAACCTTTTAGCAAATAGGGGAGCTAATGGTTTTAATAAGAAATTTATCAGATCTTCAAGACCATTGGAGACTAATGACCCTAAAAGAGAGTGATTTATTTATTATGAAGAATATTTGTAAATACGATAAACAGGAAATATTGTTTATTGTATTTCAGAGCATAAGATAGTAATATCATCTTGTTTAAGGTTTTAACCAAGTTTTTTCTCCAAGCTCGTTCAACATTTAATACTAACATTCTCAACGACATGATTTTGAAAGGATTAGGGAAATACAATAAGATTATAGGAGACTGAAGTGAGGTTTGGCCATAAAAAGGATCAGATCTACGGGGATAATGAAAACTTCTTTCAATAATTAGGTGAAATTGAAGTTGATGTTTAAATTGATTTCCAATGAGCTTGTGCGAGTAAGCATATTCTGTTAGTCTCATTTAATGCCTCAAATGGTGAATGGATTTGTGGAGGTATGCTTTTTCAAAAAGTATTTGTCGCCTTTTGTAGCGGGTGTTTTATTATTACTGACATGATATAGGTTTATCTAAGTTTTGGGGTGCTCTTTCTATAATCAATACTAAATAGAAAGCTGACAAGATTGTCTTTTCCAGGTTAGTCAGGTTGGCCAGATTTAGTGGAGATTTTGTAATGATGAAAGATAAACTCAAAACATGCAGATTAAGAGGCATTTATTAGAAAAGATGGAGTTGAGTGATGAAAGGACATGTTAGAGCTTGTTGCCTAGACTCGAGGCTCGTCCTTGGGGCTTTTTCTTCAAAAGTGAATGTGTTCTTTCTTCTTCATTCATCTTCCTTTTTGTTTTAACTACTATTTCGCTCCAATTGAAAACAAAGATAGATATTGTTACTTCTTGTAGTCTTGGTGGTTATTGGTTTTGTTTAGCATTGAAGGCATGGACACCCCCATTCGCCTTGTTTCATCCAAAAGGAAAATGGCATTTCTCAATGAAATTAAAGACAAAAGGTTTAGGGAATTTTTGGATGCTTCTCATCATGTTATAATCTTAGCAATGAAAGGTGTTTTGGGTGATGCTTTTCTTAAGACGAACCATAATTACAAAATTAATTCGGAGATCCCGACTACCTTTGTTGCTACCCTTCTTCACTTTGGTTTGTCGAAAAAGAAAGCAAAGGATTTATGCAGAAAGGTATTCAAGGCTGACCTGCTTGGTGGTTTGGGTGTTATTGTGGAGAATATAGATGACAATCTGAAAATCTCGCTGCCAATGGACTACAATGTCACCATCAGAAATGACAAACCACCTCGTAGGTTTCCTATCTTATGCTTAGAGGATGAAAAGTTAAATACAAGGGGTTTTTAGTAAAGAAATTTGCAAACTTCCTTTGGTTCTTGTTCGGGTTAACAAAAATTGTAGATGCTA
The DNA here is from genome assembly GCF_030272615.1 of Cryptomeria japonica. Classification (NCBI taxonomy): domain Eukaryota; kingdom Viridiplantae; phylum Streptophyta; class Pinopsida; order Cupressales; family Cupressaceae; genus Cryptomeria; species Cryptomeria japonica. Next base: position 35,229,051 of record NC_081407.1, read on the forward strand.
ATTGGATTAAGAATCATTTTGTGTTGTTTGACTTAGCAGAAATGGCTCCCGTAGATGGACTTGTTGATTGGGGAAATGAATTAGAGGCTATAAAGGCAAAAATGGGTCTAGAACCAGGGATGGTGATTAACTGCTTCCCCTTTCCTCTAGGTAATGTGTGGGCTAGGAAAAGAATTACAATGATATTGGAATGGATGGATTCCTCGCTCCTACCTGGTCCTTCTTCTTCGACTTATTGACTCCTCCAAATTACCTGCTCCAAAGTCGGGTTTGATAGTAATGGTTTTATAGTATTTCTATTTCTCTAGGCTAGTAATATAATTATCTTGCTTTAGAATTGGTTTGAGCAAGATTTTGTATTTATGTTGTTGGTAGACTCGAGCCATGAAATCTTTTTGGCTTGTTTTTCACTGATAGATCTTAGAGTTATATTTTGTCAGGTTTAAACCCTTTATTAAAACTCTCTATTATGTATTTACTGATATTTTAATATATTCATTCGGCTTCAGCCCTTGGTTGATAAAAAAAAAAAATTATTAAATAGTGGGAGTTACAAAGTGGTCACATGAAGCTATTATTGGAGGCCAATTTTGGCAATTTTGATTCAAAAATTGGGAAAAATGTCGAAAACATTTTTTTTGAACAATTAATAGGGGTGTTGAGTAGCAAAAAAAAAAGAAATTGGGTTTCATCTACAAGTTTGGGTCATGCATAAAAGAAAAAATAAAAGATATTGGAGCTCATTTACAAGTTTAGGTTGTGCATGAAAAAAATCTAAATATAAAATGCAAGAAGATAGCTTTGGTAATGCATATTTAGCAGTAATTGTGTTTTCATCATAGTTTAATGTTATTTGTTGCTGCACTATTCTAGACTTGGTAAGTTTGATATGTCTATTGTAAAATATTCTATGTTGTTGTAAAAAGAGGTTTAAGAAGTTGTATGTTGAAGAGAACAAGTTTCTACATCAAGAAGGGGTGATCCTATAATACTGGGTTACACTTTTTGGCCAACCTTGACACTAGAATCAATATTTCTGATGCAGGAGCGCCTGGGGTCTCAAAAGTTGCTCAACGTTACCTTGTGAAGGATTTTTTTTTTTTTTTAATTGTAATAAGATCATATAGACCATTTTGTGTCATTTTTCATCATTGTAATCCATTTAGTGCAATTGTAAGGTCTTTGACTCAATTTGGGACTTGTAGTCCTACAAGGTCCTAATTGGGTCAACCTTGGTCAAACCATTCCAAGGGGGTCCCAAATGGTTGTAGTGTTGTTTTTGGCCTAGTTGGATCCATTTTGACATGTATTAGTGGTTAGGAACATATTTGGAGTCATTTTGATATGTTGGTTAAAAGTTGTCAAAAAGTAGCAAAATGCAACTTTTGTAACATTTTCAAATTTTGATGTAAAAGGGTCCCAACAGTCACCCCACTTTTGAAATTCAATTGGGGACAGTTGGATAGACCCTCCAAATGCTTATTAAGGCCTCTTGTGGGCCGAGGCCAAGTTTTTTGATGATTTTGAAGACAAAAAGAAATACAAAACTCAGATTTTCCTACATTTTTCCTATAATTTCTTTGTTCACATGCATAGTACGAGTCCGTATAGTACTGTGATGGCATGGGGGTTACATAATCTGAAAGAGGGAAGAGTTACCTTTCATTTGGCATTTATTTGGTGCAAAACTATTGAGTTTTAAGGAAGATATTGGTGTTTTCCTAAAAATCGTCTGAAAACCCTCTTTATCTAGGGTTTGATCCCTAAAATCATGATTTCTCCTCATTCCATCAGGGTCTGAATATGAAACCTGGTGGAATGATAGATTTTTGTGTGTTCTTTTATGTTTTCCAAGTGGCGGGGTAGGAGGATGAGTTTGGAAGGAGTTATTTGAAGCCCCGGGCTTGGCATCTCCATGTGACAAGCCCAGAAAAGTGACATAAGGCTGCAAAAGGTAGTGCAAATGCAAAAGCAACCCCTTGGAAACCCAAAATTGGTGGAAAGTACTTTGTGGAGGCTAAAACCAAGTGTTGATGCCCTGGTTTGAGTGTTTGTATGAACATTGGTGTGATTCCTTTGGTAGAAGGCCTCAATTGCAAGCCTAAAACTGTCACAGTTTTAGGACAGTCATAAATATCTTTTGGAAATCTTTGTAAAACTCCTTTGGGTGACTCCCCTTGTTGAAATCAACCCATATTTGTTTCCATAGGGTTGTCCACAGAAGGTTGAGACCTTGTTTGAATTCTAAAACCTATTTGGTAGGCTAATAGGCCTAGTTGCACCGTGAGGGGAAATGTCACCTTGTAATTGGTTTTCAAGCATTGCCATGTTGAAACAAGTTGTTTACGGATGGTGGAAGTCTCTTGAGTCTATCCATGCCAATGAATTTATGGAATTTATGTATTAACCCTTTGCTACCCCAAGAAGTCCATTTTTCATTCATATGAGTTGCCCAGGTATGGTGAATTTTGAGGGGTTTATAAATCTAATGGTGATGTGACCTTGAGAGACCTTAATAGTGGTTTTTAAATCATCCTTTTGCCTCTGCATCAATTTTGCATCAGATCTTTACTTTCTAAAACCTATAGCAGCTAAACCATTAAGAATTTGAAGATGAAGTAAACTACTAATTTGTGATATTTTTCATATAGATTCTAAATATACTTTTTTAAACATAATTAGAAATTAATTGTTCATATTGTTATGTAACTTTTAATAACAATATTTACGGTAATCAACATTTTTCAGAAGTGACATTTATTTGGTAATGCATAACATTATTTATAGCAAGAAGGAAATTCTAATTTTACAAATATAGAATTGTCACACAAATATCTAGTGAATTTTTTCATCATTTTTTGTTACATATTTTTTTTTAGTTAATTTTTGAAGACAGTAATTGTAATTTCGATAGAGGTGTATTCTGTAATGCATGATTTTTTTTGTATGCATTTGAATTAACTTTTTTTTTTTGTGTTGAAATGAGGATATCAATACCTAGGGAAAAGATCTTTTTTACAAAAAAAAATCTCTATTTTTCAAAATTTCCACTTGTGAAACACAATCCTTAATGTTCGATGAAAAAACTACATTCATAAGAAATAAAACATAAATATATTAAAAATTATATTATTTGGAAAGCCTATAATTAGGACTAAATACTTTAAAAAAAAAATTCTAGATGAATTCATTTGACCTCCCAAAAGCTAATGTAAAAGTGGTTTTTTATCAGCATTTTGATAAGTGTGAAGGAGACTCCATTGTACGTATGATTTAAAAGTAGAGAGGTTCTATCCAAGAAATTTTGATCTAAGAGCCTTTGATCCAACTCTCATCAATTAGTTACTTCAAAGGGGACTTCTTAAAGCTCAAATCATTATATTTTTTTAAAAAGGTATGATTTCAGCAAAAATCAGGATGTGCCAAAAAGTGTAACCCACTATTGTGGGATCACCCGAAGCTTACCCGATTTGGATACTTTAGCTTGAGATTGTAATGAAACTACACAGTTGATCATTTTTCTTTGTTCCAATCTAAATGAGTATTGTATAACAGTCCTTGCTATTACATATAAGATCTTGAGACCCTTGATATGCATTTTCAGATTTGTAATCATTTTCTCGAAGAAAATAAGAGAGTTCATTTCAATTAAGTTTGTGTAGTTATTGCAATGTGAATTTGCTATTTGAATATGAGTTTGAAAGAGTTAATTTGTATATTTATTTTCTATGGACTTAATATACCTTGCTTGCACGTCATTAGAGGTAGTGTTAACATAAATACAATAGTAAGAAGGGGTAATATGAAAGTGTGAAAACTATAAAAACAAGTTAAGGTAGATTGACCCACCCTAACACTTTTGCTTGTTACTTTACCAAAGGAGTTTCTATTTATGGAATGGGCTTAAGCACAACATTCACAAATTTGATTTCCCAATAACGAATTTGATTCTAGGGCAATGAATAGAAACTACATTAAAAGACATAGTTAATACAACTAGATTGCATTCATAGCCTAAATTAATAGTCAAGGTATTTTGAATCCATGTGCTAGATAAACGCAAAATACATGCAAGATCATCATTAAAATAGTCATAATTTCCAAACATCAATGGATTGATTGGATTTTCCAACCAAATTTTATTGAATAAAGATAAAAGCTTCTACATCAATGGGATGATAGTAAAAAAATCATAGCAAAATGAATAGTTACTTGTACATTCTCCGCAAACAATAAAATATGTTAACATGAGGAGGAACACATTTACTTGTGATATCATCCACAATTGCATTAATCTCAAGACACTCTTTGAACTGGTCATATATTTTATTAAGATAGGTAAACTCAATTTTTCTCTTAAAAATTGTATATGAAAAATTCCTTTCATATAACTTAAACAAGAACACCCAAATGCCTTTTTGAACAAAGTGGTAGTGTCCTCCCTAGATTTCAAGTAAAAATAGATGTTCATGTGTTTAACGATAAAATAGATGTAGATGAAGTAGATAATTGGTTGGTCGATTAGATTCATATTTCTCTATCAATAACTTTTCTAATGAAAATTGATCAAGCTCACACTTCTAAAAGTTTCTTCACATATCAAGAAGTGGTGGCAAGCCCATGCTTTGTTGGATGAACAAGCAAAAGGAATATTTGATTGAAATTGGGAAAACTTCTTAGAAGCCTTTAAGGATAAATGTTATGGGGAATAAATCTAGTATAATTGCTATATTAAATGGCAACAACTACAAAAAGGGGGTGACTATTCAATCTACACTTGTATCGATGTCTTCAATGGCCATTATGCAAAGTTGGAGACAACTAAGTAAAAATATATATAAATTCCTCAAGTACCATAGCAACTTGCAACCATTCATTCCATCCAAACTAAAGTTGGACAAGGTTTACAAAATGGAATCTTATTGGTGTACAACCAATAGAGGAGAAATCAAAGATAAACAAAAAATAGAAAAAAATCCTCAATGCCAAAGAATATGCCTTCTTTAGACGAACAAATCATCCAAGATAGGTAAATGGTATATCACACAAATTTGGCAATTAGTATAACAACGTGCCATGTACAAAAGAACATTTTCACAAACACAAAAGCAAAGGGTTCACACAAGCTTGCAATGGAAGAAACAAAAGCAAAGTTGTACATCTCAATGCAACAACCATAATATCCACAGTAGATGTTGTATAAGAAATCTTATTACATTTACAAGTGTGGTGCAAGGTAGTTTAGGATTTTCTAATTAATGGTGGTAGCATGAAGAATTCCATCTTGGAAATCTATCATAGTGTACTTGAATTTGTCAACCAAGCCAATTCCATAACATTATAATTTGGGATGGATTAGTTAATGTAGCACTAGAGGCATACATATCACTCATCAATTTTGACCTTCTCATATATTATACATAATTTTTATAAGTAAATCGTGATATAGTGCCATTCTTAGACATCCATTTATGCACCATTGCCAAGGTGTGTACACAACCAATCCTTGGAGTATCTCAATGTCAATTAATGGCAAGCGATATTGAATTCCTAGAGTGATTCGATGTTAACATGTCATGTAGCTGTAGAACACAAGATATCATTGAGAGGGGGGTGAATCAGTGATTATAAATAATTTCAAACAATGTGTGCAACCGGTAGTATAATGAAAACAATAATAAGCAACTACACACAAGAGCACATCACATAACACCAGATATACGAGGAAAACCCAATGTGGGAAAAACCTCAGTAACAAATGATGTTGGAGATCTACTGCTCCAATCCAGCCTCACAATGAAATAACAGTTTTACAATGTTTAGGGCACCAACCCCTAGCAATTTATGGGCACCTACCCAAAGGAGCACCAACCCCTATTCTATTTTGAGCACCAACTCAAGGATCACCAACCCCTAATCTATTCTGAGCACCAACTCAATGAGCACCAGCCCCTGCACTGAGCACCCACTCAGTGAAATACAATGATATATAAAATCAATACAATGATAAACACCTAGTTACAAATGAGTTTTGTAACACCTGCAAACAATTCTCTCTGCCGGTTAAACTCCTTTATGTCACACTGCTTCTTCTTTACCAGTCCCTGTTCTTACTGTGTGAATCCTCTACAACTCAGTTTTTCCCTTGCCGGATCTTCTTTGAAACTCACTCTGCTCTCCTTCACTCTTTGCTGCTATCTTACCGGTTCAAACACTGTCGGTTTAACAGACTGTTATACTCTGTAACAGTTTACCGATAACCTCAACCCTTGCCAGTAACACCTATCTTACCGGTTCTTCTCCAACACTCAGTCGTTTCAATATTCTTCTATCACACTCAGACTTATCTACTCTCACCTCGTAGAGATTCACTTTATCATAAATCTCTCATCCAGCATCCAATCTCTTTAAAGATCTACGATCTGCACATTTATACTCTTGCTTTCCCACCAAAACAAAAACTCAAACTTCACGCGCTTAGTGTTTTCTTCACCGACCTCGATCCGTATCAAATCGAATCTCATCTTCTTGAATCGACAACCTGTAACAGTTCAACAAAAAGATTTGTCCTCTTTTTATTCTTCCTATAAACATTTACTATTTAGCAAACTGGACTCTGTTCATCAGTCTAAATTTTGTCGATCACAATAAATGATCTAGCAGTTTCCTTCTCCAGATCGGCAAGATGATTAGATATCCTGCTTCGATCATAATGTCAAAAAATAAAATCTCTACCCTTCGATCTGATTTGAGTCGCAATCCTCTGCAACCGATCCCTGTTTTTCACAGTCGACATTTAATACCGACCTAGTTGGCAAATACCTCGTCGACACACCAGTCACCTACCACTACATGTTCGCCACCTGGAGTCCACATGACATCTATGTCAGCATACAGCTCCCATGATTTGTGTTGGTTCAAACTGAGTCACCGACCGAACATGGTACCAGTATACACTAATTGATTAACCTTCATATCGTGCACTTCTTTGTTTTGTCGGTTAGAACATGTTATATTGGACCACACTTACTTACCAGGTTTGCTTGCTTACTGGTTGACATGGCCGCACTTACTTACCGGGTTTGCATCCCATACCGGTTGACATCAACATGCCAACAATCTCCAATGCCGGTAACAACATCTTGCATATCGGTTGACATCAATGACAATACAATGCCAACAATCTCCCCCTTCGGCATTGATATCAACACACATATTATCAGGTTAACCTCCACAACCTGGGCTCACAATATGCACTATCTCCAACTGTGTTCTTTCTCCCCCTTTGACAACAATTTCAAAGGGCTCAAACAACAATTTCCGGTAGGCCAGACCACTCTACCTTGGCTCAAACAACAATTGCGACTTTTGTAGATAGACAAATGGAATAGACAACTATAAAAATCACAAACGAGGATTGATGATCAAGTTCTCCCCTTGTGAAGTTACTCTCCCAGTCAAGCTGATGGCAACTTTGGTAGATAAACAAATTGAATAGACTTCCCAAAGCTCCAAACTAGTCAGTACTGACATATAGACATCAAATCTCCCCCTGTGTCCAACATATGGTCCAAGACTCAAAAATGTATGGCTATGAACTCCCCCTGAACCACAGATCTCCATACACATTTAAGTGTATAAAGCTAGTGAGAAAACTCCTTACTTGTGTCTTAGATATTCAAATGTGTTTATCGATAGTGGTTTTGTGAAGATATCAGCAACGTGTTCACTTGTAGGAACATATTCTACCTTCACTTCTTGCTTTGCAACCTTCTCTCTGAGAAAATGGTATTTGATAGCAATTTGCTTTGTTATTGAGTGCATAACCAGATTCTTTGAAATGTTGATTGCACTTGAGTTATCACACCATATATTGAAATAGGGTCATATATTTCTATTTGAATGGCCTTGAGGGTCTGCTTCATCCATAACACCTGAGAACAACATGTAGCAGCAACAATATATTATGCCTTAGTAGTAGATAAGGAAACTGAATCTTGCTTCTTGTTGTGCCATGAAACTAACCGGTCACCTAAACAGAAAGCGCCACCGCTTATGCTTTTCTGGTTATCAATGCAGTCTGCCCAATCGACATCAGTGTAGGCCTGCAAAGTGAAATCTCCTTGCTTTGGATACCATAAGCCATAATTAAGTGTTCCTTGTAGGTACCTGAAGATTCTTCTAACTGCATTCTCATGTGACTGTTTAGGTTCAACTTGAAATCTTGCCACCATACATACTGTCTGCACTATATCTGGTCTTGAGGCAGTAAGGTATAACAAACTACCAATCATGGATCTATACAGGGTCTGATCCACTTTTGGGGACTCATCAACCTTGCTCAACTTGCACTTGGTCACCATGGGGGTACTTACTGGTTTGATGTCTTCCATCTCAAACTTCTTCGAAATATCTATGGCATACTTGGTTTGAGAGATAAATATTCCTTTATTTTGCTGTGAAATTTGCAAACCAAGAAAATATGACAACTCTCCAAGCATTGGCATCTCAAACTCTGATTGCATCTGGTCAACAAACTCTTTACACAAGATGTCCTTGTTGCCTCCAAATATTATAGCATCCACATATACAACAACAATAATCAAGTGATTTCCATTTGCTTTGATGTACAGATTACTATATGCACTTCCCTTTCTGAAACCTTGCTCCTTAAGATACTTATCCAACCTTGAATACCATGCCCTTGGAGCTTGCTTTAAACCATACAATGCTTTCTTCAATTGGCATACAAAAGTTTCATCATCATGCAGTAGAAAAACTTCTGGTTGTTCTATGTAGACTTCTTCCAAATTACCAATCAAGAAAGCAGATTTAACATCCATCTGATATGTATTGTATCCTTTGAAGGCAGAGAATGCTAAGAACATTCTAATAGCCTCAAGTCTTGCAACCGGTGCAAATGTTTCTTCAAAATCAATTCCTTCCACTTGAGAAAACCCTTTGCACACTAACCTTGCTTTATGCCTGACAATCTTACCTTCTTCATTCATCTTGTTCCGATAAACCCATTTAGTACTAATGACATTTTTATCTGCTGGTCTAGGAACTAATTCCCAAGTCTTATTCTTTTCAATCTGTTGCAGCTCTTCTTCCATAGCATCCATCCATTTGTCACTTTTGCTGGCCTCATTGAATGTCTTGGGTTCCATTTCAGTCATGAGGCAGAAATTCACTTGTTCATTGTTTCGGGCAAGTCTTCTTCTTGTTTGTACACCGTCACTTTTATTTCCTATAATCTTCTCTTCTGGGTGATTTTTTTACACATATATGTTAGGGGTCTTGCTGGGTGCTTCTCCCGGTTCACTTTCTATCCGAACTTCATCTTCATCACATGAATCATCACAGTTTACTTGTGCTTGTGTGCCTTTATGCAAATCTTCATCAACTCTTTCATGCACACTTTCAATGACTCTTCTCAGTCTTTTATTGTAGCATTTGTAGGCTTTGATGTGAGTAGAGTATCCCAAGAAAATACCTTCATCACTCCTAGAATCAAAACCACCTAAATTATCTTCATCTCTCTTGATGAAGCATTTACTTCCAAAAACTTTGAAATATTATGGCTTCCAGTCATACCACAATTCATAAGGTGTCATTTTGCTATTTCTTCTCAGCTGAACCCGATTAGTGTATATACAACAATATGAACAGCTTCCTTCCAGTACATATCTGGTATGTCTACTTCATTCAACATAGTTCTTGCCATCTCCTTGACAATCCAGTTTTTCCTTTCTACAACACCATTTTGTTGTGGTGTTCTTAGGGCTGAATACTGTCTTCTGATTCCATGTTTCTCACAGTAGTCTACAAACTCATTTGATGTGAACTCACCACCCCGGTATGATCTCAGACACTTCAACTTGCATCCACTTTCCCTCTCAACCATCTTCCGAAATATTTTGAATCTCTCATATGCTTGTGATTTGTCATGTAGAAAAGTGACCCATGTCATTCCTGAGAAATCATCAATGAATAGCATGAAGTATCTCTCACCGGCTAACGCTCTTATTCTGGTTGCACCACACAGATTTGTATGCACAAGTTATAAGGGCCTTGAGGTATTATGTTCTTTGGTCTTGAAGGTTACCTTAGTCTGCTTACCTCTTAGACATTCATCACAAAATGTGCTTGCCGGTTTGATGATCGGTGGTATATGTCTCACATAGCCTTTCTTTCTCACCCTAACCAGATTATCAAAGTTTATATGGCCTAATCTTTTGTGCCATAGCTTACTCTCATCTACTTGTCCCATCAAGCACTGGGACTCAAAGCATTCCTTCAAATTGTACACATTTCCATCTATCCTTTTACCTTCTGCAACAATCTGTCTGGTACTTTCCTTCCTTATCTGACAATCGATAGAGTTAAATGTGAATTTGTATTATTTATCACACATCTAACTCACACTTAGCAAATTATGATTTAGTCCTTTCACATAGTATACATCATGTGATTTTAATTTGTCATCTATGTTCAGAATACCTTTGCCTTTTATCTTGATGGAAGAGTTGTCTCTGAACCTCACCGAACCTCCATTCCAATCATCAAACTTGATGAACTTCTTTTTGTCTCCGATCATGTGATTGGAACAGCCACTGTCAACTACCCATAAATTTCTTCTTTCTGCATGCAGGGCAGTCTGGACGATCAGACTTGATTCAGCCTTATTCTTATCCTTTTCAACCCAAACCGGGTTGGCTTCCTTCTTCTTGTCAGTTACAATTTTCTTCTCGGGTTTTGATTTTGGTCTCTGATTCAGTACTGACTTCTTTTTCTTAGAAGTCATGAGTTTGCAGTGCTTTGCAATGTGGCCAACATTTTGACAAAGATAGAATTTCACATTTACATTGAAAGATGAACTTGAAAAACTATTGTAGGATATCGGCTGACTTCTCCTACAATCATAACTCTTATGACCAAACTCATTACATTGATAACAAATAGCATTCATCTCCCGGAGTGCAACAAACGAATTTCTATTTTCAAAACTAGTAGGGGGCTTATGCATCAAACTACAATCAGCAATTCTATGACCAAACTTATTACACTGGTAACAGTAACCATGGAATTTGGGTACATACCAATCTTGTCTCTTTGGAATGGCAAACCTTTGTCTCACCGGATGTTTTCCTCTCATGCTATTAACTTTAGTGAACCCCTCTTCATCAATCTTGAACTTGTCTTTATGGTTTGCATTCTAGTATGATGTGTGAGCCTTTCGGTTCTGAGCATTCTGGTTCACAGTTGGATTTCTTGTAGCTTCAGCATAGGTCTTTTTCTCGGTAGCTTTGTTGACAATAAAGGTTTTTTTTTCTTTACTCTCACTTGAAGAAGTAAATTGTATCTCCTTGCTTGATTTGTCTTTACTGTTTGAACTTTGTCCTTCTTCAAAACCTATACCTCTAGTATCTTTTGAGTGTTTCTAATTACTCAACATCTTGTCCAAGGCTTCAGTGTTGCTCTCATATTTGCTTCTCATCTTCAATTCATCTTTTCTCTTTTCAAGCTCCTTTCTTTGCCTTAAAATTTCTTCTTCCAAATTTTGATGCTCCTTCTCCTTCTTTATGAAATCGGAGGATGCTGTTAATGTTTATATCATATTTGAATATAGGATCTTTTAAATCTTATCAATGCAATTTCCACTTCTTATATCAATATAAGGATTCCTTTGTATATCAATTAATTTAACATGAACTATTGTACAATGATCAATTAAAACTTATATTAATCTTATTACAATTTTACATGAAAATAGAATCAATTAATATATTAAACTTCCAACAACAAATGGCCTGCAATATTTTGGGAGGCAGACAATATTGTTTCTGCACTGTAATTATTCTATACGTCCACAATATGATTGTCTCCCTCCTTATATAAGGAGAGAGACATGCCTTTGTAGAGGCATGCCTATACGTGGATCATGTCCACGTAGAGACATGTCTCCCGGTCATGTAAGAACACGCCGATACGTAATGTAATGCAGTCGATAATTATTGGTAACCCATTTGCATTTGTTACATTGTTAATATGAAATGCTAAATGCACATAATCTTATCAATAGTAAATATCGCTAAGCATATGATTAAATGTTATTTGATATAATCAAATTAATTATGTGTATTATACATTTTTAAATATACACATGATTAATTCATAATCATATTTCAAGATTAATATTTAAGTAGGAATCTTATTAAATACATAATGCAAATAATGGATTAATACTTGTAGAGGATAGATATCAAATGCTTAAGGCCGATAGGCCAATTAAGCATTTGATTTCATCGATTAGAATTATCTGACCGAAGCTACAAAACATTAACACTCCCTCTTAGCTAGGGAGGATTAATTCTATCCAGAACATAGTAGATCCAATAATATCACCTCACTATGATATCTAAGAGATATGGCATGTATACAAATATCAAGTCACATGATATTTGCCATGACTCATAAATATATATATCCATAGACTATGATATGTGCACTAGCATCACGTCACATGATACCTATCATAGGAATATATATCATGGCATATCCATGAATATTACGTCACATAATATCCACCATGATTATCTCAACTATTATGGTTATCCATTGATATCAAGTCTCATGATACCCACCATAATATCTACAGAGATGCTGACTATCATGACATGTTCATAGATATCAAGTCTCATGATATCCAACATGATAGTGATGTTAAATATTGCAAAGTTGTCACTTTACAATATCAACCATATACAAGTGTTCATTTTGAAAAATCATCATCTTTCAAAAATGTTCATAGGACCCAAGCAGTCATGGAGTCTCACACATGATAAAGGGTTTACACATTAAACACCTCTAAGTACAATAAAATTTAAATAATTTAGATTTTATTCTCAAATTAACTTATATTTCCAACCATACCAAGTTTATCCCAGAAGTGCTCAACCTTTGTCTTGGATAGAGGTTTGGTGAGAATGTCTACAGTCTATTCACCTGTACTAACATACTTCAGCTGAATCACATTCCTTTCAACCATGTCTCTACCATAGTGATAAGGAATCTCAATGTGGTAAGACCTGTCATGAAACACTGGATTTACTGAAAGCTTTATACAACTCTGGTTGTCGCAATGGATGATAGTAGGATTCAAAGGTTGTCCAAACAACCCCACAAGGAGTTTCCTTAGCTATACTGCTTCCCTTGCTCCCATGGAAGTTGCAGTGTACTCAGCTTTTGTAGAACTTTGTGCTACTGAGGATTGTTTCCTACTGATCCAGGAAATCATAGCTGATCCTAGGCTAAAATAACACCCTGATGTGCTCTTCCTGTCTACCACACTTCCAACCCAATCTAAATCAGTGTAACCATGAAGATCTAGGTCAACATTAGTATATTTAAGACCATACCCAATAGTACCACGTAGGTATCTCAAAATATGCTTCGCTGCAACCATATGTATCTCTTTTGGTTCACACATAAATTGACTAAGTGCATTAACTGAATAACAAATGTCAGGCCTGGTGTTAACCAAATACATTAGGGACCCAATAATTTGCCTGTATAAGGTAGGATCTGCAAATTCTGATTGTGTTGCTGCTTCCTTTAATTTGTGCAAGTTTGTATCCCTAGGAGTAGACATAGGTTTGTATTCCATCATTCCAAATCTTTTCAGAATGTCAATAGTGTATTTTCCTTGATTTAGGATGATGTTATCTGCTTGTTGCCAAACTTCTAAACCAAGGAAATAATGTAAACGACCCAAGTCCTTCATGTCAAACTCTGAAGCAAGGTCTTGCTTACATTTGGCAATTAGGTGATCTTCTCCTGTAATTAATAAGTCATCAACATATAAAATGAGAATCAACATTTCACCATTTATTACCTTGAAGTACAAATTCGGATATGCATCATTCTTGAAGAAGTTTAATCTTAGAAGATATTTATCTATTCTTTCATACTAGGCTTGAGTGGCCTATTTGAGCCCATATAAGGCTTTCTTCAACTTGCATACATATGCATCATTTCCATGTATGACAAACCCTTTAGGCTACTCTAGGTATACTTCTTCTATTATCCCATTCAGAAAAGTTGTCTTCACATCCATCTGATGAATCTTCCATCATTTAGATGCAGCAATGGCAATGACAACTCTAACATAAGTATATCTGGCAACTGGGGCAAAAGTCTCTTCATAGTCAATCCCTTCCTTCAGAGAGAAACCTCTGGCTATAAATCATGCTTTGTATTTATCAATGCTACCATCTGCCGCATGTTTGATTTTGAAAAGCCATTTTGAGGATACTACTGATTTGTCTTTAGGTCGGGACACAATGTCCCAAACATCATTCTCAATGATGGACTGATACTCTTCTATCATAGCATCCTTCCATACTTGATTTTCAATGGCCTCTTTGACACTGGAAGGCTTTGATTTGATGATCTCACTCATCAAGGCAACATAGCTGGAAAACCTATGAGGTCTTTTGCTTTCCCTAAAGGTCCTTGTGGTGTTGCATAGTCTTTAGCTTCTTGAATCATTTTTCTTGCCCAAAGTGGCCTTTTTCGATTCATATGAGTACCTCTGGTTTCATTTGCAGGATCCATGAGTTCATTTTGTCCTTCATTTTCTATTACTTCTTGAGTCTCCCTTTGAATCTCAGGAGCAAGATCCTCTTCCATGTTAGAGGAGATTCTAGGTCTTCTAACTCTTGAGTACTTTTAGATTTTCTGAAAGCAATATCTTCCTCATAAATAACATCTCTACTTAATTCAATTTGTCTTTGTCCAAGTATATAGATTCTGTAGGCTTTAGATATTTCACTATAACCTACAAATATGCCCTTTTTGCTTGAGGGTTCTAATTTGGATATTTTCTCTTTAGGTATATGAATATAGACTCCACATCCAAATATTCTTAGGTGACTTATGCCAGGCTTAACTCCAGTGAAGGTTTCTTCAGGGGTTTTGTCATCTAGGAGAGAGTGAGGACTTCTATTTTGTACATATACAGCAGTACTAGAGGCTTCAGCCCAAAAAGAAGTTTTTAAGTTTTGATCATACATCATAGCTCTAGCAGCTTCTACAATAGTTCTATTCTTCCTCTATGCCACTCCATTTTGTTGAGGATTATAAGGAACTGTATACTCCCTCTTAATCCCAACATTTATACAAAAGTTTTAAAAGTTATCTAAAGTATATTCCCTCCATTATCTATTCTTAGCATTTTAATTCTCTTACTAGATATATTTTCTACTAGAGCCTTGAATTCCTTAAATCTCATAAGGATTTCTTCTGACTCTTTACATTTTAAACAATATATCCATGTCATCCTATAGAAATCATCTACAAGGATAACATAATACAAAAATCGTCCTAAAGAGGTTACAAACATGGGTCCACATAAATCAGAATGAATAATTTCTAATACATTTTTAGATTTGCTATCATTGGTGTGAAACGTACCTTTTGTGTTTTTCCCTAGAGCACATCCTTTGCATGTTCCTTCAAGATTTTGCTTTAGTTTAGGTAGACCTATCACCATTTTTTCAATTGAAGCGAGAGCTCAGAAATGAAGATGTCCTAACCTCTTGTGCTAGTTGACTCATGCATTAAAGCTTGAGAGGAGGAAATACAAAGTTTGTAGAGGCACCCATGTCTTACTCCATTAGTACAGGCCTTCTTGCTGGTTGAGTTCTTTGGCCATGCCAAGACCTTTCCTTCCATAAAGGTGATTCTATATCCTTTGTCTTCAAGTGTTGAAATGCAAACTAAATTTCTCTTTATCCCTGGGACATATAATACATCTGTGAGTTGAAGGGAGATGCCTGAATTTAGGTTTATAGTACAGGTCCCAATTCCTTTTACAGGATAACTTGAATCATCCCCAATAGTTACTTCCTCATTAGAATTTTCTATTTGGCTACCAAGGTTTTATTTGTATCTTAGTAATGTGATGTGATGCTCCACTATCAGTTACCCAGGTATTAGGGTTAGTTGATACTTGACTTGAAAGAGTTGAGTAGAACACAAGTTTCTCTGAATCATTCTCTCTCCTTGACTTACTAACTTCTGCAACAATGGCTTGACGTCTTGGTCTGTCCGAACAATTTATGGCATAGTGCCCATTGTACTTTGGTCATATCCCTCTTCCTCTTGGATGAGTATTTTCCTCTTGAATCTTTGTCCTTCTTTTTAACGTTCATTTTCTTTCTCTTTTTCTGTGAAGAGGAGTTCAACACATGAATGTCTTCATTGATAGGGCTTTGACCATCCCCCCTTGCAATTAGCCTGGATTCTTCTTGAATGCAATTTGTTTTTAATCGATCAAATTTTGGAAGTTTTGAGCGAGCACTAATTCCTTGTATGAATCCTTCCCATGAAGCAGGTAATCCATTTAATGCTAACATAGTTAGCTCCTTGTTATCTATAAGGTGACCAATAGTGGAGAGTTGGTCCTTTAATTTTGTGATCCTCATGAAATACGATGTAATGGATTCTCCTTTGTTCATCTTCATATGGTGAAGTTTCTGTTTTAGTGATAGAGCCCTGCTAGTATTGTTTATTTCATACATGCTTTCTAATGTTGAGAACATTTTGAATGTTGTATCTAACTTGGAGATTATAGGTACTATGTGATTCTTGACTACGTCTACTAACAACTTCATGGTCTTATTGTTGTTCTTTATCCATTGTCTCTTCTCATCTTCTTCATCTGGTATAGTTGTTTCCTTTTCTACAAAGGCTTCTAACTCTTGCTCTCTTAATGTGATCATAATTCTGAATTTCCATGAGACAAAGTTAGAGGCACCTTCAAGACAATCCTCGAATCTAGCACCGTTGGCCATTAGGAGAAGAGTATTTGTTTTGAATAAATTCAAATGATAAATTCTGACTGCCTTTAGACTCAAATCTGATTGGATCTTCCTTAGACTAGCTCTGATACCATGTTAATGTTTATATCAGATTTGAATATAGGATCTTTTAAATCTTATTAATGCAATTTCCACTTCTTATATCAATATAAGGATTCCTTTGTATATCAATTAAATTAACATGAACTATTGTACAATGATCAATTAAAATTGATATTAATCTTATTACTATTTTACATGAAAATAGAATCAATTAATATATTAAACTTCCAACAGCAAATGGCCTGCAATTTTCTGGGAGGCAGTCGATATTGTTTCTGCACTGTAATTATTTTGTACGTCCACAGTACGATTGTCTCCGTCCTTATATAAGGAGAGAGACCTGCCTCTACATGGATCGGTTACCAATAATTATCGACTGCATTACATTACGTATTGGCATGTCTCTACGGAGACATGTCTCTCGGTCGTGTAAGAACATGCCAATACGTAATGTAATGCAGTCGATAATTATTGGTAACCAATTTGCATTTGTTACATTGTTAATATGATTTGCTAAATGCACATAATTTGATCGATAGTAAATATCGATAAGCATATGATTAAATGTTATTTGATATAATCAAATTAATTATATGTGTATATTTAATAATATATAGTTATACATTATTAAATATATACATATGATTAATTCATAATCATATTTCAAGATTAATATTTAAGCAAGAAACTTATTAAATACATAATGCAAATAATGGATTAAAACTTGTAGAGGATAGATATCAAATGCTTAAGGCCAATAGGCCAATTAAGCATTTGATTTTATCGATTAGAATTATCTGACCGAAGTTACAAAACATTAACAGATGTAACTTCACATATCCTCTTGGCCTCTTCCAACTGGAGTTTCAGATCAAAAATTGTTGTCTTGGTCTCCTCAAGTGATTGCTTCAAACGATCTTGTTCTTCTGCAGCAGTACACTTAACCTTTTTGAGTTCCCTTCTTTTTTTACTTATTTCCTCAAGAGCACTTATGAGCTCACCTTCCAATTCCACTTCAGCTTCAATGTCTTCATCTTCATTAGCTTCATCAACCGGTTCATCTAGTGCCATAAACATATTGGTTTCTCTTTTATCCTCACAATAGTCATTTTTAGAGGCACTTTCTTCATCTGTGGCATCATCTTTAAAAGCATACATGTTGTTCTGCTTCCGGTAGCTTCTTCTGTCTTGTCGGCAGGCTTTCTTCTTTTTATCCTTACTCAAAGGTCTGCTGGTGCTTTGTTGCTCCTCTCCAGCATTCTCACCATAGGGACATTTTGAAGCAAAGTGTCCTATTTTACCACAGTTGAAACATTTGAGAGGTAATTTTCCTTTGTACTTACCGGATCCTATTTCAAGCTTCCTTACAAATTTTGCTACCACTGTGTCCAAGTCTTCCCTAGATTATCTATCAATAATTTCTTCCTTACCCTTTTTGATGGAGTTGAAAGTAGCCTCTTTCTTTGAAATTCTTTCACTGGTTGTTTTCATCTCATAAGTGGTCAGGGATCCAAATAACTCATCCATTGAAAAGGTTTTCAGATCCTTGGTTTCTTCTATTGTAGAGACCTTTGTATTGTACTTAGATGTGAGAGATCTAAGAACCTTTTTGATAGTGACTTCATCAGCTATATCTTCTCCAAGTCCTCTAATAGTGTTTACTGTTTCATCAATTCTTTGAAAATAATCAGCAATCTTCTCTTCATCTTTCATCTTCAAGCCATCAAGCTGACCTCTTAGTGTTTGCAGTTTAGCCTCTTTGACCTTGACATCTCCTTCAAACAATCTTTTCAACTTATCCCAAGTTTCCTTGGCAGATGAGCAGTGCATAACATTAACGAACTCATTATCAGACAAACCACTAAGAATAGCATGCTTGGCCTTGGCATTGTTTTCATACTTCTTAGCATCTGGATCTGTAGGAGTAACATTTGGGACAGTATGCCCATTGTTCACAGACATCCAAACATCAAAACCTAGGGAGGATAGATAGGTTTCCATTCTTCTGCACCAGAAGGCATAGTTGGTACCATCAAACATGGGAGCTTTGGAGGAGGACAATTCATTCATTGTCATTGTGTTCTTAAACCAAAATCTACCCATGAAGGAGAAAGCTTTGACAAACAGGGAACCTAAGGCTCTGATACCAATTGTATAATACAAGATATCACTGAGAGGGGGGTGAATTAGTGATTATAAACAATTTCAAACAAAGTGTGCAACCGGTAGGATAATGGAAACACTAATAAGCAACTACACACGAGCACATCACATAACACTGGATATACGACGAAAACCCAATGTGGAAAAA
Organism: Cryptomeria japonica; assembly: GCF_030272615.1. Taxonomy (NCBI): domain Eukaryota; kingdom Viridiplantae; phylum Streptophyta; class Pinopsida; order Cupressales; family Cupressaceae; genus Cryptomeria; species Cryptomeria japonica. The sequence continues at coordinate 35,248,290 of NC_081407.1, forward strand.
ACCTCCGTGAGAAATGTTGCTGGAGATCTATTGCTCCAATATAGCCTCACAATGAAATAACAGTTTTACAATGTTTAGGGCACCAACCCAAGGAGCACCAACCCCTAGCAATTTATGGGCACCTACCCAAAGGAGCACCAACCCCTATTCTATTATGAGCACCAACTCAAAGAGCACCAACCCCTAATCTATTCTGAGCACCAACCCCTAATCTATTCTGAGCACCAACTTAAGGAGCATCAACCCCTACACCGAGCACCCACTCACTGAAATACAATGAGATATAAAATCAATACAATGATAAACACCTGGTTACATATGAGTTTTGTAACACCTGCAAACAATTCTCTCTGCTAGTTAAACTCTTTTATGTCACACTGCTTCTTCTTTACCGGTCCTCTGTTCTTACTGTGTGAATCCTCTACAACTTAGTTTTTGCCTTGCCGGATCTTCTATGAAACTCACTCTGCTCTCCTTCACTCTCTGCTGCTATCTTATCGGTTTAACAGACTGTTATACTGTGTAACAGTTTATCGGTAACCTCAACCCTCGTCGGTAACACCTATCTTACTGGTTCTTCTCCAACACTCAGTCGTTCCAATATTCTTCTATCAAATTCATAATGATCTACTCTTGCCTCCTAGAGATTCACTTTATCATAAATCTCTCATCCAACATCCAATCTCTTAGATCTACAATCTGCACATTTATACTTTTGCTTTCTCGCCAAAACAAAAACTCAAACTTCATGCACTTAGGGTTTTCTTCATTGACCTCGATCCATATCAAATTGGATCTCATCTTCTTGAATCGACAACCTGCAACAGTTCAGCAAAAAGCTATGTCCTCTTATTATTCTTCTTCCTATAAACGTTTACTATATTTAGCAAATTGGACTCCGTACATCAGTCTAAATTTTGTTGATCACAATAAATGATCTAGCAATTTCCTTCTCCAGATCAGCAAGACGATCAGATATCCTGCTTCGATCGTAATGTCAAAGAATAAAATCTTTGCCCTTCAATCTTCTTTGAGCCGCAATCCTCTACAACCGATCCGTGTTTTTCGCAGTCGACATTTAATACCAACCTAGTCAGCAATTACCTCGTCGACGCACCATTCACCTACCACTACATGTTCGCCACCTGGAGTCCACTTGACATCTCTGTCAACATCCAGCTCACGTGATTTGTGTCGGTTCAAACTCAGTCACCGACCGAACATGCTACTAGTATACACTAACTGGTTAACCTTCATATCGTGCACTTCTTTGTTCTGTCGGTTAGAACATGTTATATGAAACCGCACTTACTTACTGGGTTTGTTTGCTTACCGGTTGACATGTCCGCACTTACTTACCGGGTTTGCATCCCATACCGATTGACATCAACATGCCAACAATCTTCAATGCCAATAACAACATCTTGCATACCGGTTGACATCAATGACAATACAATGCCAACAGTAGCCTTGTAACCATATTGCATGAATGTCTTGAAAGGAAGCTAAGGTGCAAAAAATGCTTCCTAACAATAATCTAATGGGGGAGATGATGCAAATTTTCTTTACAAAATCTTAAATATTACAGAAAAAAGAAACACAATCATAAGGAGATAATGAACATACATAAAGATATACAATAATGGACACAAGATATACTATGGGGAAAACCCTTTCAGGAGAAAAAAACCCCACTCCAAAAGCACGGTACTTTGCATTCCAATAAACTAATGGTTACAATACAATATCAACACTTAGCTTCTTCAACAACAGTCTGCAACTAACAATCCACAATCTAAATCAATTCCAACAATGTAACACTTCACCTGCAAAACACAACATGACTAATACTCTCCAAGGCTACCATATATAGAGAAATACAACTCAAGAGGTAGATTCTAGATGAAGATACAAGATAGGGTTGTGCAAAACATTGGGCCCTATTTTTTAGCCATAAAAAATTATGCAAATAAAACATGTATATCTTCAAAAGAATCCTCATTCAAACCTCCTAAGTTGGGTGATAGATGCTCTTATGCATCTTACATCTCTCATAAGCATATGTCATAACTTATAGCACTTACAACTATAAGAGAATCCATCATAAATAACTATTATTAGTTGATTCTCTTACAGGTAGTCATAACCCAACTTGGGCACCCATCTTCTCCATGCAAAAGGTATCTCTTGCCACTTACCTATTTTGTCATAGAATTTGTCATAGGTTGTCATATGTACGTGTCATAGAATCTTGTCATAAAACTATCATAACATGACATTTGTCAAGATTTTTGAAGTGGGATGCATGCTTCCACATGTGCAACATATGTGCCATACAATCATCGCCAAGTAGGATCCACCAAGCCTGTGGGTCTCACTAGATGACTAGACTTTTGTAGGCAATTAATAAATTAAATATAACAAATAAATGCACTAATCAATGTTAAGATTTGCAAAGATTGAGACACCTCAATCCCTACATGTCTCAAAACAATCAATATGATTTATCTTCAAAAGGAGGTGAACATTCTATGTGTTATCATATGCAAGCTCACGTGCTAGTCTCAATTGCTTACACTAAAGTGCAAACCATTATGTACAATTCCTTGAATCTTGTGCAACATGTGCTATAATAGAAACCATGTTGCACAAGCACACACAAATATCTTTGTTGTGTTATTTGCACAACATTGGGAACCATATTGTGCACTTGCATGTAACAACAAGAAACAAAAATGCACAGTTTTGCAAAGACTCCATAGGTTTTGCACAATCCTTCTCATCATGAGTCACTCACACAACACCAAGGATCATGCTACACAACATCAAATACATCTCTAAGTTATGCACCACACCACATTTACAACTACATATGCTAGCACATACAAGGCACTTGGTCCATGACTCAATGAAGAACCCTATATAACATCTCAGAAAACCATGCAACATTTTCATCCACACAAGCATTAAATGTAACTCTTAAAGTTGTCATAGGATATACTACTTGTTAACACAAAGAGCAATGAGAAACCAAATCATTGGGAGATTAAGCAACATGTGTGGAAGTTCAACAACTTCAAATTCCATAACGACCCTTTGTCTTCACATACATGTAATCTACAAATGTCTAATATTAATTAGCAAGCATATGTAGGATAGATAGAAGATATAATGCTATGGACAAAACACATAAATTAATTTAACATTTTGTTGAACTTACAGTATTGTTCTCTACTTGAACTTTGTCTCCTCATTGCTTATGTGTGCACATAACACATCCAAATCCACAATTAGAGCATTATACCCGAAATTGCATGGACACAGATACGAATACAAATACGGATATGGTATCAGATACGAACATTTTTAAGACTCCCAATATGGATACAATTGGATACAACATTCATAAAAAAACACATACACATATTTAACACAATTTTCTATGTTATTAAAGGAAATTTTCATTACTTCAAAAGCAATATAGACACATCATTGCTACATATATAATTATAAGTTGATTTAACAATTTAGAATATGCAAAAATAGTAGAGTTGCATTGAAAGATATCACAAAAAATGGGTCACTGAAATAGGAAAAAAAATCATTTATCTTTCTTATTTGGTGTAGGTTTTATTTATACCAAAAAAAATTTAATGCATGAAAGAAGTTTTTTAGATTAAATTTAGGAAGATATACATCAAAAAAAAAAAAAATTAAAAAAATATCACATAGAATCCGGCATGGTTGGAAAATCAAGGTTTTTTGGGCACACATGGGTACAGTATACAATGTGTATGCAGGCCGTATCGGATACAGAGATACACGCACCCAAGGAGGGGCAGAGGAGTTTTCAGCTACTCTGGTTATACCTTAAACCATCAAGGATTTGGATCAGACATATTATGTTTTGTATAGACAATAGTTGTGTCTTTTCTAAATAACATAGAGGAATATCACCAAAGAAGCCAACATTAAGCAGAGTTATAAGCAACCTTATAGCTGCCTAACTCCTTGAATGTAATACTGTATACTACCATTCTTTGTATCTATAACAAGAAGACGATGAACACACTATTCAACTTACTAGAGAAGAAGCTAACATAGGCGTTCCATGCATTTAACCTCTCAAATATTGCACAAAAATATTATTAAAACTTTGCATTACAATTCTCATTTATGTGTCTAACTTATTCTAATATAATATTCCTCTTCCCGTAAGTCATCTACACTTCCATATAGTTTCTTAGTTTTTGTCATTTATGTTTATGCTTCTACCGTAGCACATTTAGTCCATTGTGTTTATCCACCAAGAACCATCTTGTAGATCATAATTGCATACAAATCATAAGGTTACCATTCATTTATTTCATACTTTAAAGAAAATAAACAGCGATTTTTGTATACATTTACAAATATATTGCATCACAGTTCTCATTTATGTGTCTATCTTATTCTACTATTCCTCTTTCTGTAAATCATCTACTCTTCCATATAGTGTCGTAGCCTTTGTCATTAATGCTTATGCTTCTACCGTAGCACATTTAGTCCATTGTGTCTATCCACCAAGTACCATCTTGTAGATCATAATTGCATACAAATCATAAGGCTACTATTTATTTATTTCATACTTCAAACGAAATAAACAGAAATTTTTGTATACATTTACAAACATATTGCAACACAGTTGTCATTTATGTATCCAACTTATTCTACTATTCCTCTTTCTGTAAGTCGTCTCCACTAATGTTTATGCTTTTGTTGTAGACTTTTTAGTCCATTGTGTCTATTCACCAAGTGACATCTTGTAGATGGTAATTGCATATAAATCATAAGCTGCTATTTATTTATTTCTTACTTCAAGAACAATGAACATAAATTTTTGTATACATTTACAAACATATGTAGAAACCATGTCATACTTTAAATGATTTCAAATATTAAATATGATAGATGTCTACTGATTAATGTATATATGAATTATACATACCATGAATGATTCCAAACATTAGAGAGAGTGAGAAAGGGAGTTGGAGAGGTAGGGTGCAAGGGAGGGAGAAAGAGAGAGAGGTGGGAGGAAGGTGGTGGGGGTATGACGGGTGGGCACGGGGATGATTGTGGGTTAGAGGTAGAGGACAACAATAAGGGAAAGAGAAGTTTGCATATCAAGTTTTGTAAGGAAATATTTATTAAATTTTGTAAAGAAATATTTTTTATTTTTCAATTATCTGACCAACCTTGTTCATCAGAATACTATATCATCCACTATCATACCACAATGAAAATTTGAGTTTTATGTTTGAAAAAAATTCAAATATAATTGTACTTGAATACATAAATATTATATATTAAATATATTAAAAAATGGAAATTTGAGTTTTATGTTTGAAAAAAATTCAAATATAATTGTACTTGAATACATAAATATTATATACTAAATATATTAAAAAATGGCTACAACATGTTTTAGCCAATCAAAATGAGAATAAATTATATACAAATAATAGACAGTATATCCAGGATTTCTTGGTGTCAAAACATAAAGGTATTAGTGTTCAAAATTTATAAAACATAAAAAAGAGAACTTGGTTCTCCAAAGCAGGTAGATAAAACCGCTTTGGCCATTTTACTTTTTAAATTAGGACCTTTTTGAGCTCTACAGAACCAACAACGGCCTGTCAAACTACAATCATTATGAAGTGGAGAATTGTGCATAATACAACATTTTTAATCTCTTGATTACATATCCAATATAATAGGTAAATAGTTCTTTAACAAAGTAATTAATAACTGGATCAATGTAAATCTCTCTGTGAAGGAAAACAATATCCATATTGAACACATGACAAAGAATTAAACATTTCCAGTTAGTTAAACATTCTTATCAACATCTCTGTTAGTTCCACTCATGCCCAAGCTATGCGAGAATTCTGCACGGGTTGCTTCAATCTTCTTTTGATTTAAATGCCACCTCATGGAAATTTTTTCGACCTATCCCAAGAGATGAAGAGACAGAAAAATGTTATTCCAACTATACTGTTGTTGCTCAAATGGCATACAGAAGATGAAAAAGTGTAACATTAGTATGCATGCGAATTGAGGGGATTAATTGCATACAAACTCCAAGTCTGCTAAAAAACATTAATGCTTACGAGGAAAAAGGACAGGTTTTAGTATATATTTACCAACATCAATGAGGAAATAAAATATGCATATTGATTATATGACTGAACCATGCTCAAAGACTTCAAACGATTTGAGACATCAAATAGATAGAATGGGGAGAAGGACGAGGGTGGAGGCAAAAAAGAGAGAGGAAGGGAGAGAGCAGAGATATGAGAGGGGAGGCAAAGGAATTTGCTAGTCAGTTTTTGCAAATACTAATTACTCGACCAACTTTCATAACGTCTTGATTAAATGTATATGTCAAAGTGTTACTCGACTTCATATCATGAAGGTTGTAAGAGGGACTTCCTTTATTGCCATTAAAAGCCTGCATTAATGTTAGAAGTTCAAGCATTTTCTATTGACATACTTTGGAAAGGGCATGAACTTTTCTTTTGGGAAAGAATGAAAAGAACCTTGAACCTTGTAGATCCTTTGGAGCAAGTGAAGGCCTCCTCTAAGTCCATATGGTTTACATGGTGTAATAAACATTCCTTAAATAAAAGGATATATTGTAGGCTGGATAGATTCTGTGGGAATAGAGAGCTTGAATCTTTCAATGGAAACCATGGTGGGAATCTTGTTTCAGTCTACCCTTCCTCAATGCCTGACCATTCTCCTATTGAAGCTTCCATGTGTTTTGGCCCTTCACCTTCTGCTCAAATGAAGACCCAACCCTCTTCCTTTAAACTAAATTACACTCTTCTCCGTGACCAAGACTATCTTGCTGGCATAAGAACTGTTACTGCTCTGTCCAAAAACTGTACAAAAACCTGAATAAAAGCCTAAACCCTATCCAAAAGTGGGATTCACTTGTGATGAGGGCAAAACCCGAGACACAGAAAAACACAGCAAAAGAGACACAAAAGATCTATATTATTATTATCTGAATACTATTTGCAATACATACAATTACATATAAGAGGAATAAACCCTCTCAGGCTGCAACACAACAACTTACAGAGTTTTCTGCAAATCCCTTACAATGCAATTTTTCCAACCCAGAAACTAAACTTCCAAAAACTCACATCCAACAACTAACTCCCAAGTTTCCTCATATGAGTCCTAAATAGCCTTTTTCCCGTTTGGAACCAAAATTACAATTTAGAAATTACCATTTGGGGGAAACGCCAAATCTTGAAATTGGAAATATAAAAATTTAGCCAAATTCGAAAACTGGAAACTTTCCGAAAATTGTCCAACTTCCGGCAACCATAACTTTTGATCCGAGAATTGGATTGACATGCCGTTTAAAGTGTCGGAAATCTCTCTGAGTGGAGAATATGCTAAGAACCCACTCTGCCGATTCCCGCCATTTTCAGGGCCATTTGGAACCGTTTAATGCCTCAAACCTGACTTGTAAGAATTTTTTTCGGTTTTTCGAGAAACTGAAACTTGAATAACTTTCACACCGTAAATGATTTTAATCTGATTCTTACACCAAAGTGCTTATTTTTCCATTCTCAAGCTTCCCGCAAAATTCGAGCTCCATCCACCATTAAATAAATACTTTCTATTTTTGGCAATTGTCTAGAAAAAGCAGCTTGTCAATTCTGAAAGTTGGAATATCTTATTTGTCTAATTGGGTATCTGTTGATGTGTGTTTTATGCACATAACATTTCAGAATAAAATACCAAGGTAATTTACCCTCTCTTGAACAAAATCACCTCAGATGCTAAGAATGAGATCAACTAAAATGATTCCAAGGTTTCTACATGTCAGGTCTTGACAAGTGGGTAACTCAATGGTCGATGTGAATTGTTGTGTTCACTTGGGGACTTACGCAAATGTTAGGATTATCTTCTTTGATCATGAAAATGCGGAATAGGTGTATTGACAACTTAGGTTTATCAATGAAGCTTTGGACTTAATTCTTACTAAAAATGGGCAAAAGGAATAGGGTTCAGGAAATCTATTCTAGGCTAGGAATGTAGGAAATGATGAACAAATCTAGTGGAATCAAACTAGGCAAGGTCTCACAAACAAGTATTGACACAAGCATAGTGCAATCGTCTAAGGTATACTTAAAGATTTTCAGACTATCACCATCAAACATTGACACCATCCAAGTTGATGCTTGTCAAGGGACATGTAATAGTTGAAGTTAAGCTTACTCAAATTTCCAGTTGACCACACAAGGCGCACTTAACAATGACAAGAGGCTAGTGGTATGGATTAAGGATTCCACGCAAATATCTTCAACAAATCTTTCACTCAAATCTAACATACATTAAAAATAAATTCTAATCTAACTTGGAGGAATTGAGAACCATGAATGCAAAGACAACACTTGAAGAGCAAAATCACCAACAATTGAACAATGATTATGATTCAAATAGCTGCACCATATACCAACAATTCTACAAAAACTCTCTTACAAAAGAGAGACAAGGAGGCATATATAGAGTCTCTTACAAAATGGATGGCCGAGATTGATCCAAGATCATGCCAACAAAACCCTAGAGTTGCCCTAATTAGGGTTTACATAAAAAATGGTGCCACCTACATATGGCCCAATAACAAGATACCTAGTCATCAAATAGGGAATCTTCTAGAAGATTTATCCCTGCATCTCTCTGTCTCTCTCCTAGCATCAAGAATCTAGCCAATACTGAATCTAACTCCATGAAAATGCTAGGCAAGGTATCCTGTTGTAAATCAATCACGTCAAGTGAATCCGAGCAAGCATCCAAAGTGTTCTCCAAATCTAGCATGAGCTTCTGCGAACTATGAACATGAATCAACAAAGAGACCAAGTCATCTAACTGACTCTTCTTCAAAGAGTCCAACTGGCAAAAATACATAAATTTCATCTTGTCCGTTAATTCGGCTAAGTGTAAACCACTAGCATCACTAACATCAACACCCAATAATTCCTCAATCGAGGCAAGGATCTTCATCTAAATGTCCTGAATCAATCCCTCCGTCTCCATACAATTCAACTGGGCGTTCTCATAAGTTGATTTCTTCACGGCTAATGAACAATACCAGCCATGGAAATCGTATCTGTCTCCACTGTGCACAATGTTCTCGCTGACCAAGGTGGAATTAGGAATCCTCTTCAAAGCCTGGAGGCGTGGAATAGTTTTCTCTTGGATAGGCCAGAATTCTTCCCAAACTCCCTCCAAATACTGGATTCTAAATACAAGTCCTGTTGTCATATCATATGCATGGACAAACTGAGTAAGGAAATCATCTGCCTGCTTTCTTGTTCTCTCAATCCACTTTTCCACCTCCGAGAGTGTATCTCTCGCTACCTCATAGTGTGAATGTATTCCATGGTCAACCGCAATAGGGGAAATAAGGGTGAGATTTTCACGCCTTATCCCTGCAATATACTCTCTAAGTCTGATATTCTCTTCTTTGTACCTTTCTTTCTCCACAATCTCTTTGTCTAACCTAGCAACAATTGCCTTGAGGTTTTCACCAACCTCTTGAAACTCTTGCTCTCTGGATGTACGACCAAGGGCAACTGAAGTGATCTGGAAATCCATAGGAGTAGCAATGTCCGCTGTTACGCCTGCAATAGGAACAACAACCTGCGCAATCCGCATTCCTGTCTCATCTCTAGCTATGTGCGACAAAACCTCCACTCTCTTAGGTTCCTTCTCCTTAACATTCCTAGCTAGGTAGTCATCAATGTCATCAATAGGTTGTACCTCTATCATTTTCTTACTTTTCTCCATACTTCTCATCAGCCAATCAGGAATAGCGGCCATCTCCATGCCATCATCGAGACACATTTCTTGATCAAGTCCTCTCAAAGCCAAGATAACATCATCATCGTCATCATCAGGATTATTCATGGTCAAATCGTATATCTCATTTCCCAAACTAACTTCCAAAAGGACAGTAGGGGATCTCGGTTGATCATCATTCTCATTTGGAGGTGCAAATGTCGCTGTGGCATGTAACTCCTGAATATTCTCTAGTAGTATGACTGTGTTGGAACACTGTTGGGTTTCCTTGTTCTGCTCTGTTATTTCAATCACCTTAATTGACGAGACACTGAGAGGTGATGGAGTGGTAGGTGGAGGAATGATAGTCTTATGTTTCTTCTTCTTCACCTCCTCAATCTTCTTCCCTCTGGCCTTGACTTCTCCTGACGTGTTCTTCCTTCTCTTGGGAGCTTGACTCTCTTCGTCTGCATGAATCCTGACATCATTGATAGTCCTCTGATCATCCTCGGAAGTAGACTCTTTCGGCTTCATCCTTTCATAAGTGAAGGGAACACCCATATCAACTAACTTATTCATCTGTATATCTACCCATGCACGGGAGAAACTCAAGACCTCTCTCATCAATACATTCAAATCAATCTCTTCTGACTCTGACCAATTTGGCAATAAGATTGCCTTCTTCATTTCATTCTCATACTGTGGATGCATATGATCCGTATCATCTAACACTTGATCAGGAATGAGGAAAAGTCCACATTTCCTCATGAAATCCACTGACATTCTGAACCACCTTCGTCTCTTCACTGCTTGCTCGTCCATCAGGTCGGCCCAATAATCTTCTATGTCTACTTTATGGATGAACTTCTCTCCCCTAATCCTTCCTACTTTCTTATCTAGATCAAATCTTTCTCTTTTCTTATATGTTGCGAATCGATAGAATGCAAGCTCCTCACTCACAGTGCTGGCGGCTAAGGCAGACTAGCATACCTCTGATGTCTTCCCAACTAAAATAGGGAATGTCATGCATGTCCTATGCTTCTCTCTTTGAATGGCATCAAACTCTAGAAGTTGTCTCACCACTTCCAACAAAATCATTCTGTCGGTCGGATACCTAGGAAGCCTATAGGGTTCGTATTGAAACCCATGAATCCTAAGGTACGTGGAAGTGGGAAACTGAATATACCACGATCCATCTTTCTCTATTAACTCTGTTGCCTCCTTGGACAATCTTCTGTGGATTCCGCCTTCCAGCATCCGCGTGATGTACATAGTAAATGCATCATTCACTCTCTTACAGTCTTCAATTATGTACATGCTCAGCTGGGGGTAGCATTCATGACTCCTGAATTGTCCTTGCCCATTCCCGACTTCACCTTTGCATATCAATCCTCTGTATGAAACAAACCGTGAAAGCAGGTATACCGGGTAAGAAGTCATGGCGAATGACTTGGACCGCTCTACATTCCTCAGCTGAAAGTCTAGATTGTCACTTATAATCTTAGGCCAATTTACCAATGTCCCTCTAAGACAATCTTGGATGAAATAGAACATCCATCCATCAAATATTGCTCCCTGCGGCATCCCCATCACTCCGTTGAGCAGGAATATTAAGTCGCTATACTCCTCTTTGAAGTCTATGCACATGAATGTCTTGGGAGCCTTGGATTGATGAGACCTAGGCTCAATCATCCACTCTTTGTTTATCATATTCTTATAAGCACCCATCTTCTTCGTGTACCGCTCTTTATATTCATCCTTGGGCGCATCCTTCATATCTGTTCCGCGTGGAATTCCGAACACCTCAGCAATAGCATCCTCAGCAAGGTAGGCAATGACAATGCCCTTAGGAGTTTTGATCATTCGCGTGAGAGGATCATAACATCGTGCACACTCCAGGATAACCTCACTGCATTGTATGGACTGTGGAAATCCAGCGGTATGAAAAATACCACTCTTCATAATGTTCACATATGCTAGGGAAGGAACCTGATTTCCGACTCTGAACATCCGTTGTCGCATCTGGTTCATGTCCAGGAAATTGTTGACGTGTCTGAAATCGCATTGCTGCAAACTCCATATGGCCAACGCAGAATAGAATAACTAGCTGAGTATCCTATCCTCTCTTGAGATAAGGAAGTCCCTAATGCTGTTTTTGGTTTGATCAAAGGGGATGACCTCAAGGTTTTGATTGTCAGGTCTTGACTGCAGGATTACTCAATGGTCGATGTGTTTTGCTAGAAACACAAGGGGACTTACGATTTGCAACAAGCTAGTCTGCTGTGATTCTCGAATTACGCAATAAAGAGCAAAAGGAAAGGGTTAGGAGATCTAAAACTAATCAACACGGGTATGCGGGTAGACGGATTCAACATAACCAATTCCTGCTTGGCCAGAATAGCTCACAACCTTGCAGGAGCGGTGCAATCTTCAAAGGGACTTGGAAGATTTTCAGACTGGAGATGCACAACTAAGCACCCAATTCTGGCGCAGCTCAGATGGACACCTGCAATTGAACTAAGCACAATTAAAGGCTCAGGTTAACCATACAAAAGGATACACAATCAGTATATCCTCAATGGTATGAGCCCGAATCTATCAAATACCTGCACACCCAAAATAGAAAGATCTATCTAAAATGCTGAGAGAAACCATGCAAACAGGATGAAAACAAGACAATAAACACCAATTCAATGTCTATATATTGATTTCAGCTGCCTATTACAACAATTTCTGCAACATCTCTATGCTACTGCTTAAAATCTAACCTATTCTAACTCTAAAATCTAACTCTCAACCGAGTCTAACAATCTCTAACCATCTAACTATCTAACAATCTAACCCTTTACAAAAGAAAGGCCTCTGCCTTTTATAGATATTACAATTTTGAATCAAAGGCTAGGATGGACTGCATCCAAGGGTCCGGATCTGCCTTCCAGAAGCTAGCAGCTTTAACCCATGCCAAATTAATTCTCAGTTATCCAACCAGCAACTATCTCAACTACCTGCCACTATTTGGCTATAATTCAGGTCTATCCAATCTTCTTGGTGGTTGGGAATAGTTATCCACAAAAATATCTTGTGCGGGACCCATAGGCAGTTTACAATAAAGCAGTTTCAGTTTTAAAACTGAATTTCTGGACTTAAATCCAGCTGTGCACTTTCTTGAGAATGCATAGATTGAGTGTTCTTTTGCTTTTTGCCTTCAATCTCGTCAGTGGACTTCATCTTTGTGGTCTGGTGGCACACTTCCCAATGCTCGGTTTTTCTCGTGCTCTTGCATCTTTTATTTTCCAGTCTTCAGCGCCTGGCCTTGAATTGCGATCCTTCCTTGAATTGCGTTTGAGGCGTTCTCCTGGTTCTCCAATGACGTCCTGCGATCAATCAACCAATTTCATTTCATTAAATCAATTTGAAAAATTAATTAATTAATTTAACAAATATTAAATCTAATTACGATGTCTGGCTCAAGAAGTTCTTTGTGAGATGTATCTTGAAAATGCTTCTCCTTTCTCTTCGAATGTGAAATCTGATCCTTGGTCTTGATAGTGTTTGGGCGATTTACTTCTGCGTGATTTTACCTTTGGAGTCTTGGGCGTTTTGAATGGGTTTATGGCGTTTTGAAAACTTCTTCTAGCGCGACTCTGGAGGTTTGAAGAGCTCCTGCAAAATTTTAAAATCCTAACACTCATGCCTTTTCTGGTGAATTTCGGAGAATAGGGGGGGGAGTTTTGCAGACTTTAAACTTCACGTCTCCATCTTCTAAATTACGAACTCTGTGTTTTTTCTCCAACTCGCGACTTTTGGGATATGGAGGCCCTTCCAAAACTTAAACTTCGTATTGATCCTAAGTGCGAACTTCGGAGGCTTTCATGTTTTCGGAGGATTCAAACGTTTTGGCAATTCTAAACAAACTGCGAACCTCTAGAAGCCTTCGGCGTTTTCGGACCATCTAACACTTTCGCAAAAAAAACTTCGAACCCTAAGCCCAATCTTGCAAATAGAAGAAACTTCGGAGTATTTAGCATGTTTTGCAAATTTCGCGTCTCTACGTTTTGGCGAACTGGAGGCATCTTCGACCATGCATTGCCTTTAGCATTCCGCGATTTTCAGGCTTCTGGTGAATTAAAAGAATTTCAGACTATTTAGATGTTTCTACAACATAAAAAAACTTCGGACCCTTTCAACATTTTTTGCAAGTTATGAAAAACTTCGGACCTTTTAGACCTCTTTGCAAGTTTGTCAAACTTTGAATTTCGGCCCCAAGGTCCGAATTTGGAAGTCTAAGGTGAATTTCGGAGCATTTAAACATTTTTGCGAACTCTATCATTTTCGGACCTAAAGCACTTTTTTGCAACATTTCACATTTTCGGACCTCCAACCAGTTTTTGCAACATTTCACTTTTTCAACTTTTTGCCCCAGGGTCCGAAATTGGGCATTTTAAGTGAAATTCGGACCTAAAGCACCTTTTTGCAACATTTCACATTTTCGGACCTCCAGCCAGTTTTTGCAACATTTCACTTTTTCAACTTTTTGCCCCGAGGTCCGAAATTGGGCATTTTAAGTGAAATTTGGACCTAAAGCACCTTTTTGCAACATTTCACATTTTCAACTTTTTGCCCCAGGGTCCGAATTTGGAGGTCTAAAGTGAATTTCGGACCTCTAGGGTCTTTTTGCAACATTTCACTCTCGCCGAAGGATCATTTTATGGAATATAACATTTAAGTATAAGTTTCTTATACTTTAAGTTATATTCCATATATACTTTCAACATGTTTGAGAGTGGTTTCGGCCCTCCAGGAGTTATATTGCAAATTCTAGTTTTTGGAGGATTCCTCAGTTTTCCAGACTTGGTCAAATTTTAGGATCGGGACATTCCAAACTTAGCCAAATTTCAGGATCAGGACATTCCAGACTTAGCCAAATTTCAGGGCATTTGAAGATCAAGATGACATTCCAGACTCCATCACTCACCAACTTGACCCTTCATATCCCCTTCCTCTTCCGCAAAGACAGAAAGGCACAAATCGGGGAGGTCCCTGTCCAAGACGGGGATGGGTGTGCGATTCGCACAACAGAAATGCATGTTTGTATCTGTGATCTCCCTCCATCTGGATGAAATCTTGAGCTCTGGATAAAATCCAGTCTCCAACATCTTCAGTAGTTCTTTCCTTTCCTTAAATCCGAACTTCGACATCGCACCTGTACGAAGCTTAAAGTTAGACTTAGGAAAATAAATAATGTTCTTGATAAAATTCCTGACTTTCTAAAGATTTTAGCTAATTAGAGCATGAAGTCAGGAAAATAGTCCACACTCTTGGTAGATTTTGACAATTAGATTCAAAATGTGACAATGCTAGGGCATGGAAACCCTCTATGAAATTCATTAATACCTCTTTATACTTAGAAATTATGCAAACTAAAGTGCAAAAGAGTATACCGAATCAACGATGACTAAGGAAAGGTGTGAAAGGTTGTGTTTTCACACAAGGTATGTAGGAGGACACCTTCCGCGGTCAAAATGGAGGTTACAAATCTTGAGACAGCCTGCAACTAATAAATTAACTTCTCAAAACATGTTGCAATCCTTCAAAAATATGCACAAACTTGATAAAAATCAGTCTTGATGATGAAAATAATCAATCTTGGAAACATGAGTATGGCTGGTAAAAGATAAATTAATGAGGACAAGCAACCAATAACACAGTTGCAGACCTTGAGACAGCCTTCTAATGGTCTGAAAATGGTCTGAGAATAGCAAGCAATATTGGTAGACAAAATCGCCGAAGTTGCAGCTGGCTGGGCAATAAAAGTCAAGTCTAAAAAATGAATGTGCAGCCAACAATGGAGGTCAAAACCTGAAGCAAACTCAGATCTGAAGCAAATGACAGCAAGTAGGGAGGCAAAGGTGGCATCAAACATGCATGGAATCCACCAAAGTATGCTCCAAACAAAAAATGAACTTTTCCAGCCATGGCGCCATTTCCAAATCTGAAAAAAAATGTCTTCAATGCATACTTCAATCTGCCAACAATGGTCTGAAAATGGTCTGAGAACAGCAAGCAATAATGGTAAACAAAATCGCCAAAGCCTCAAACACCAAAAATCACCAATTTCCACCAAAAATCGCCAAACTTGGAAAATCGCCAAACTTGGGAAAAATCGAAAATCTGGAAATGATCTTCAATGGCAGCAATGGAAAGGATTGCCAAGCTGGAAAAAATGGAGGAGAAAAGAATCCTCAATCCAACACTTCGCCAAAATTCGCCAATAAGAGAGAAAAATCGCCAAACATGGAGACACCTGGCAAACTTAAATAATAAAATATTGCTGGAGACTCCTCTCTTATACTTGCTTTTGCCTCTCACTTTCACCACACAAGCAATGTGGGATAAAACACTTTCTTATATACTTGTTTGGTAAAACTAACTTGCTTCTAGAAGGGTAGAAACATTAAATGCTTATTGCAAGTTATTTAATTTTGTTTTAAAATTTTAAATAATCGTCAATCATCATTTTTTTTAAAACAATTAAATGGGGCTCACTTATTAAATATTTCAATTTTAAGTGAAAATTGAGCCTCTGGGGAAAATCGATATGGGTATAGATTAAAAAATCCCATTAAAAATCATTTAACACGTCAAAAATTCCCCCCAAGGGAAAATCGATCCTAGTATGGACAAAAATCCATACTCAAACTCATCAAAATGCACACAAAATAGGCCAGGGGAAAATCGATGGGGGCATGGACAAGGAATCCACACAAAAATTCACTTCATTTGCAAAAAAATACTCCTTGGTGGAATTTCGACCTCAGTCTGGATGAAAATCCGGACTTAAAACTCATCAAAATGCTCTCAGTCGAAAATCGACTTGGGTATGGACTGAGAGTCTGCACAAAAATCCACATTAACTTGTCATAAAACAGCCTGGTGGAAAATCGACCCAGGCATGGAATCATCCTCAACTTCATCTGCACTCTAGTCCGCACTCCCGGTGGAAAAACAAAGGCAATCTGGAGAAATCCTGACACTTAGCCAAATTTTAGTGCTTCCAGGGGAAAAACAACCCAAGCATGGATAAACAGTGGTGGAAAATCATAGCCAGTATGGATTTCAGGGGAAACCCATGTGTAGTGTGGATTTTGAGTGGGGGAAAAGGGTGGGTAGTCTGGAATGTGAGGGAAAAAGCACCTCTAGCATGGAATTTGACCTTTTAACCCTTGGAATATGGATTTCCCTTAGGAATTTGACATTTTAACCACTCATAATCACTTAGAAACTTCAAAATTAGATTGGACTTAAGCAAATTTTCCAAAAATTGAGCGAAACACTAGGAAATTTGTCAGGATAAAGTGCGAAATCAACTTAAATAATACCTTAGGAGCAAGAAAACATCTCCAAAAGGTATGGGAATACCATGGCACTTTAAAATCACCGACGTGCGTGTTTAAAAACACGTTAATGCTCAAGAAGGTTAACACTTACACAAAATTTAGGATCATTAAAATTCCAACGTTTGCAACTTGATCCTATAACCTCAAAAACCCTAAATGGCACTAGGCATGATCAAAACTCCGAGACTCAGGCACGGGAAACATAAAATTGCCCACTAAGCAGCCAAAACCCTAACCTAACAATGCAAAAAGCCGAAAAAGAGGGGGTCCCTGTTAGCAATGGGGCGATGTGTGAAAAGGTCACAACAGTATCCACAAATAAAAACATTAAAATAAAATTAACTAAATAGAAATATTTTTGGGTGATGCAGGATTGCCCTTACACCATCGAATGCTCCTACATCAGCTTGTGTTTGTACGGAGGAACTTGTTTTAAGTGGTTAGTAGAAAGAAAACTTTGGACAAAAATAAGCTAGATAACCTGCTCCACAAAAAATTGCTTCTACTTGAGGGTCAATTGCACACTAACAGTCCTAGCATTCAGTTGGAAGCCAATCTTATTAGGACCAAATCTCTCCTCAGAAAGCTCCAAAATTACAAATTTTAAGGCCAAAAGATTCGAGCCAAGATGAATTGGCTCCAGGAAGGACAGTGAGGCACTAAAACTTCTTTAACGTGATTAAGCATAAGCAAAACATGGAGGAGATATGACCAATTGTTGACAATAGAACTATTTCAAAAGACCATCTATGGAGGAGGCATTCCATTCCTTTTTTCAGAAATTCTTCTCATTAGAAAAAGATGATAAAACTCTTGAAGCCAAAGAATTCTGCCTCAAAATGATACCTAGATAACTTGTTTTAGGTGGTTAGTAGAAAGAAAACTTTGGACAGAAATAAGCTAGATAACCTGCTCCACAAAAAATTGCTTCTACTTGAGGGTCAATTGCACACTAACAGTCCTAGCATTCAGTTGGAAGCCAATCTTATTAGGACCAAATCTCTCCTTAGAAAGCTCCAAAATTATAAATTTTAAGGCCAAAAGATTCAAGCCAAGATGAATTGGCTCCAGGAAGGACAGTGAGGCACTAAAACTTCTTTAACTTGATTAAGCATAAGCAAAACATGGATGAGATATGACCAATTGTTGACAATAGAACTATTTCAAAAGACCATCTATGGAGGAGGCATTCCATTCCTTTTTTCAGAAACTCCTCATTAGAAGAAGATGATAAAGCTCTTGAAGCCAGAGAATTCTGCCTCAAAATGATACCTAAAAAAGTTAGCTCTGAAGATGCTAGGGTTCTTGATAAAGCTATCACTATCTCAGAAATTGAAAATACAATTAAATCATTGGCAAATGGTAAATCCCCTACAGCAGATAGGCTTATTGCTGAATTCTACAAAGCCAACGTATATTGGATAGGGTCTGATTGCTAGAGTTCTTCAATGCAACCTTTCAAAATAATTCTATGGGCCACAACATGAACAAGGGGATCATTGAATTGATCCCCAAAGAGGGAGATAGAACACTGATTAAAAATTGGAGGTCCATCACCCTCCTAAATGTATCTTACAAGGTACTAGCAAAAACTCTTGCTGGAAGGTTGACAAAGGTTCTTGGGAAGATAGTTTCAGTCATCCAAACTAGCTTCATAAAAGGAAGATACATACTTGAAAAACTGATTACAAGCTGGGAGAGTATGCACTAGGCTAAACATGATAAACAAAATGTAGCAATGATTCTATTGGATTTTGAGAACGCCAATGACAAGATTGAGTGGCCATTTGTGCTTGAGATGCTGAAAGCTTTTGGCTTTCCCCCTAAATTCTGCAAGTGGGTTAATATTCTCTTCAATGACTCCTCTACTCGTGTGGATGTGAATGGGAGTTCACATAGCCCATAGTTCTTCAAAGGTCCATCAAACAAAGCTGCCCTATAGCCCCTGCCCTATTTAAGATTGTAGGCTGATGTACTACATTATGTACTTAGATCTAACTTGATCTCTCCTCCAATCAATGGTATTAGACTTCCTAATCACGAACAGATACTAAATGCTCAATTTGCTGATGACACTGCATTGTTCATTGAACTAACAAAGGCTAACTTTGACAATATAATCAAAAGACTGGAGGTGTTTTGTGCTGCATCAGGTTTGAAGATCTCCCCTCATTAATCAACAATAATTGAATGGACTAAAGGTCCTTCTAACTGGCTTGTAAATAAAGAATGACAATGGGCTGATCCATACAAGGTGATGAGATAGTTGGACATACCATTTGCTGTCTCCCCCTCTTTGAAAGCATGTGGGAATGGGTCTTTCAAAAAATAAAAAATAAACATACAAAATGGCAAACTCACTTGCTCTCTCTTGTAGGTAGAATTCAGGTTGTACAAAGAGTCATTGCATCTCATGAGTCCAACATTCCTCTGCTTGATTATTTGCTAATGTCCAGTTTGGTAAACTTCAAAAGATCCTAAGAGAATTATTGTGGTCAGATGGTAAACGCAATATGAAGAGGCACGATGTGAACTGGACCTAGTGTTGTTTGCCAAACAGTATGGGAGGCCTAGAAGGAGATGAAACCTCAAAATTTCTGATCAGGAATAATTTGGCACTGTCCAAACCAAAAAAGGGTAAACTTTGGGCCCCCTGCACATTCATGATATTCTATTTGGCAAGTTTAAGGTTAGAGTTTTGTGCTTGGCTATATTTACCACTCTTTGAAAGGCTCGAAGTAAAGTTAGGTAGTTGGTTTTAAATGGAGCTGTAATTGATAAAATCTCCTCCATAGCGTGTTTTAAATAGATCTATTTGGTGGAATATTGCTCCAAACAGGAAGCCTCTGGCACCATCTCAAGGCTTCTCTGCCAAGATTTGGAACTCTTTGGGGGGTCAAGATGATGGAGAAGCTTTTGGTAAATGGCAAATTGAGGACTTGGGAGCAGATGGGGACTAAGTATGTAATGTCCTAATTTTAAGGTTCTCTTGCACTGCAATTGACTTTGGCTTTCTCGATGGGTGTCTATTTTGTCAAAGGAGTTATTTGATGTTGTAAGTGATCTCAGGTGGTTTGGACTCCTCCTACGCATCTTTCAGAAGTGATTTCCAACTTCTGGTATGCTCTCCAAGAATCTTGAAGAGGATTTTTGTTAATTTTAGCAATCAGATTAACAATAAATAACAGAAAAATCGGAATGCAATGAAGAACAAACACATAACACACAGATACCCTGGGAAAACCTCCCTCTTGGAGGAAAAACCCAGCATCAAAAAGGTCTCAGATCTGATGTATTAGAGCAGAAATAAACAATTACAAATTCGCCCAGCTAGGGCTAGATAGGAGCAGACTTATCTGAATGTTAAACTCATGTGATAGTGAGCAGACCCTAGGGCAGAGTAGAATCAGATTTCTTCAGCCTGAAGATGCACGCACAACATGAAGGGAAGCCACCACCTTTGAGATGATACACATGACAAGGAGAGCTCCCAACCAAGTTCGCTATGCAAGGAATTAGATTTGTTGTTCTCCAAAGTGAATTTGCTGGTCTTGAATGCTAGCAGATCAGAATTCGTATGGCAGAAGATATACGCTTAACAGAAGTAGATTTCGCTGGAGGAGTGAATATGTTCTAAGGCTTTATCTTGCCTTACATATATATGAGTTACAAAAGATCTAATAGTCTTGGTCGGCCACAAGGAGTTTGGTGCCAAGATGTAATTTGAATTTACAATAACAAGTTCCATTCACTTGAGTCCTGCCCTATAACACGTTACCCTTTACATTTTGCTTATGCGCCCAAATAGGGCCTGCCCTTTTAATATTACAAGTTACAATTTTGGGCCCAACCCCAATTACATTAAGTGACCGTACAATATACAAATAAATTTTAATGGCCAAGGGCCACATTAAAATTTAATACGCTAGGAATCCGACCTAGCTATTTTCAACACTCCCTTTTAGCTAGAGAGGATTCAGTCAGCTATAGTGTAATCATGCATCATGGACTTCTTTATGAGATTCATCTTACATTGCCCACAGAGGATGAATGTAACCTGCAAGAAAACAATCAAAACTTTCCATCTTGCATTGCCCGCAAAGGGTGGAAGAGGTCTTTCACCTCAATCTTCTCCTAGAGAAGGATATACTGTCACCTTGCATTGCCCGCAAAGGGTGACTCCACCATGCATTGCCCGCAGAGGGTGGAAGATGCTACTTGATGCATCACTAAGACTAAGACTCCCTCTCAATCATAACTGGATTCTCCACAATTCCAAGCCTATCTCTGAAGTATTCAAACTTCACACGAGCAAGGGGCTTGGTGAGAATGTATGCAACCTGTTCATCAATGCTGACATATTTCAGCTGTAAGGCACCTCTTTGTACCATATCACGAACATAGTGATAGTGAGTTTCCACATGTTTTGATCTGTCATGAAACACAGGATTAACAGACATTTTAATACAACTTTGATTATCACAATGAATAACTGTGGGTTCCCAAGGTTGTCCAAACAACCCAGCAAGAAGCTTTTGAAGCCACACAGCTTCTCTTGATGCAACACTCGATGCAATATACTCAGTTTCTGCAGTACTCAAGGCTACTGAGGACTGTTTCCTGCTGGCCCAGGAAATCACAGCAGAACCCAAACTAAAACAGATACCTGAAGTGCTCTTCCTATCTCTAACACTTTCTGCCCAATCAGAATCTGAGTAACCCTCCAAGGTAATGATAGTGTTGATTGGATACTTCAGCCCATAGCCAACAGTTCCACGTAAGTATCTCAAAATATGTTTGGCTGCAACAAGGTGAACGTGCTTTGGCTTGTTCATAAACTGGCTGAGTGCACTCACCACATAACAAATGTCTGGTCTAGTGTTCACCAGGTACATCAATGATCCAATCAACTGCTTGTACTTAGAAGGATCTGCAAAATCAGAGTTAGTTGCAAATAAACTCAATTTCTTCAAGTTAGTTTCCATAAGAGTAGACATGGGTTTGCAATCCAACATTCCAAATCTATTCAGAATATCAACAATATATTTTCCTTGATTTAGAATGATTTCATTAGGTCTTTGCCACACTTCTAATCCTAGAAAGTAATGCATTAGACCTAAATCCTTTATTTCAAATTCAGTAGCTAATTCTTTCTTACATCTAATAATGAGACTATCTTCACCAGTTAGAAATAAACCATCCACATATAAAACCAAAATTAGCATTTCATTACCAAATACTTTAAAGTAAAGGTTAGGATCGGCATCATTCTTACAGAATCCTAGACTTACTAAATACTTATCAATTCTTTCATGCCAAGCTCGAGGGCTTTCTTGAGGCCATAAAGAGCTTTATTTAATCTGCACACAAGAGATTCTTTGCTATGAATCTCATAACCTTCTGGTTGTTCAACATAAACTTCTTCCTCAATGACACCATTAAGGAAGGTTGTCTTTACATCCATCTGATGTAACTTCCAACCTTTAGCTGCAACAATAGCTATAATAGTTCTAATAGAAGTATTTCTAGCAATAGGAGCAAATGTTTCCTCATAATCTATACCTTCCTTTTGAGAAAAACCACGTGCAACAAATCTAGCTTTATATTTCTCAATACTACCATCAGTAGCATGTTTAATTTTAAACAACCATTTAGAAGAAACAACAAACTTACCTTTAGGTCAAGGCACAATATCCCAGACATCATTCTTGATGATGGATTGATACTCTTCGTCCATAGCTTGTTTCCATGTTTGCTGGTTCATAGCTTCTTCTATGCTTGATGGTTCAGTCTCAATTATATTGCACATCATTGCAACATAGTTTGAGAATTTTTGAGGTCTTCGGCTTTCTCTAAATGTTCCTTGGGGAGCAGCAAACTTTTCTGCTTCTTGAATTGTGCTCCTAACCCAAAGTGGTCTTTTCTTGCTAACTGCAATATCTCTAGGTCCATCAGTTGGATCCAAGGGCTCAGAAGGATCACTACAATCAATGTGTTGAGGATGCTCAATAGGCTCCCTCTGAATCTCAGGGGAATCTCTCTGAATCTCAAGGTTAGTATCAATATCCATATTTTGATTATCAACAATTTCTTTATCATTGTTAACAAGATAACCTTTAGATTTCTTAAAAGCAATATTCTCTTCAAAAGTAACATCTCTACTTACCTCAATATACCTTTGTCCTGGAATGTAGATGCGGAAAGCTTTGGAGGACTCACTGTATCCAACAAGTATGTCTTTCTTCCCGGATTGTTCTAGCTTAGTTCTCTTTTCCTTTGGAACATGAACATAGACAGGACTTCCAAAAATCCTTAGGTGACTGATGTCTAGTTTGACTCCAATGAATGCTTCTCCAGGAGTCATGTTCTTCAATACTCGATGAGGATCTATTCTAAATATATACTGCGGTTTTGGAAGCCTCGGCCCATAAGAAGGTTTGAAGATCCTGATCATGAATCATGGCTTTAGCAGTTTCAACAATGGATCTATTCTTCCTTTCAGCTACTCCATTTTGCTGAGGGTTGTAGGGAACGCAAAACTCCCTCTTAATTCTTGTCTCTACACAAAAATCATGAAAGCTACTTGAGGTGTATTCACCTCCATTATCAGATCTTAACATTTTAATTCTTTTACCAGACATATTCTCAACTAAGGCTTTAAATTCTTTGAACCTACTTAGCACTTCATCAAATTCTTTTGTTTTCAGAAAATAAATCCAAGTCTTTCTAGAAAAATCATCTATAAATGTAACCTAATATAGAAATCCACTGAGAGAAGGAACTGACATAGGTCCACATAAGTCAGAATGGACAAGTGCCAATTTTTCCTTGGTTATACTTTCACTTTTATGAAATGGTTTTTTACTATTCTTACCTAATGCACAACCTTTGCAAGTATCATCATGAAAATGACTAAGTTTAAGCATACCTTTAACTATCTTTTCAAGTGAAGGAAGTGCCTGGAAGTGAAAGTGACCAAGCCTTTTGTGTCATAGCTCGCTAGATTCAGGAGCCTCATGAATGTGTGCTTGAACAGGGTGAGTTGAAAGCTTATACAAACTATCATATCTATTTCCAATAACACGAGCAGATTTAAAACTAGATTTCTTAGGCCATGCAAGTACTCTACCCTCAGAAAATGCTACTTGATAACCTTTATCTTCTAGGGCAGAAATGGAGATTAAATTTCTTTTAATTCCAGGAACAAATAAAATATCACTAAGATGCAAGGAGATACCAGATTCTAAATTTAAAGAAGTATTACCAAAACCTCTTACCGAATACCGAGCATCATCACCAATTACCACATGAAGGTTGGACTCTTTCTCCATTAAGTCTGAGAGGTGCTCCTGGTACCCCGTGATATGCTTGGATGCACCACTGTCTATCAACCAAGTGTTGCTGTCAGTTGGCACATTGCTGGATAAGGCAGAAATGAAGAGGAAGTCTTTGTTATCCTTTGAATCTGCAACTTCATTCAGGTTTGCTTCTCCTTGCTTGAGCAGATTCTGACATTCCTTAACATAGTGTTCAAACTTATCACATCTGAAGCAATGGATACGTGAAAGATCCCTTGGCTTCTTCCTTGAATCATGAGCAGTAGGAGGTTTGAAATCTCTATTTCTTTTAAAGTTGTTCTTCCAATGATCACCCTTCCTTTTGACACATTGAGATGCAAGCATGTGATGGTCACCTCCATGAGTGCCCTTGAGCATTCCTCTTGCAGCTAAGCGTGATTCTTCTTGAATGCAATTAGACCGGAGGCAATTAAATGTGGTGTTAGGCGTAAATAACGTATGTTAGTAAGAATAATATTTATAAGTGTGTTATGTTTATGTTTGTCGCCGAGAGGTTCCCGTCGAGTAGTTGGGAGTTGGTGACGGTTGGCAACTTGACCAACTGTCGAAACTTTATATTGTTTGGTTGGAACCTCAGCAGGGAGGATTATGTATGGACAATTCTAGACACGAGAATAAAGATATAACTTTCTAGTCTAATTATTATCATTTGTCATTTATGTTATGATGTACAATTGTTTTGTTCCATGAATACTTGGTACGTGCAGGAGATACTGTGTTATCTGATTATTCACCAACTATACATTTAGGACTAAACATTTTGGCGTCGTTGCCTGAACGAACCTGGAGATAACTATGGCGGCAGGTGGAAGCAATTAATGGGCCGACCGTTTAACCAGCAGTTAATTGTCGTGGACAGCGACACGCACGAAGAGAGTACCACGGAAGAGGAACAAGAGGATCAATTAACGGCAAACTTGGTGGAGTTGTGGGACATGTCGGTCACGCAGTACGTGTGGCGAGAGGCTCAGAAGAGAGCCGTCTCGGAAGGCACAGTACGTGGTGAACTCACCGTCAGCACCCCCGTCTTTGACCTACTCGGGAGTATTCCAACGTTACTCGCCAGGAATTTGATTGCACTCCAGGACCAAAGGGAGGAAACGGCAAAGGAACTTCGGCGGCAACAAGTTCTCGGACGGTACGAGGAACAGACTCGTAGGGAGGAAGAGGAGAGGGAGGCTAGTCGGTGCCATACCTCTGCCACTTGATGCCCCTATGGCCGAACAAAGACAGGTGTACCACTACTACCGAAGGAGTAAATGAGGGAACTGTACGGAGATCTCTCCGCATAAAAGAACAGGCCGACAGGAGGCGTTGACTAAGAGAGGTTGCCAACTCGAGGAGTCCGAAGAAACACAGCAGAAGTCGGAGTGTGAGTCGGAGTCGGAATCGTAGTCGGGAGAGGCAAAAACCGTGTACGTGGAAGGAGTTGGCCGAGGTCGCCAGGAACCTGCCACTTCCAGACGTAGCGAAGGAAGATCTCGCCGACCAGGCCCCACACTCGACGTCAAGTGAAGAAGACTCTAGAGCCGAATCACAAAGCACCCAATTGGAATTTTCCAAACAAGGAGAGGAGGCGATACGAGACCTGCACGAGGAAATCGCCACTATTTTTGAAGCAACATTGTCTGGCATTAAATATTTGTCCTTGTCAGAGGGCACCAAAATAGGAAGGTCAGATCCGAAAACCTCGGGAAGGAGGGACTATAGAAGTGAAGGTGACCAAAGCTCGGTTGGCAGGGGCCCAACTAGACCAGGAGCATACAGTACCTCCCAGACACATAGTACCTTCCTAGCATATAGCCATTTCCAGGCACTGCATAAAACCGCACAGAAAAGAACAATGGCACACACCCCGAAGAAACAAAACTCCCAAAATTCATGGGCGATGGGTCAGAGGACCCAGTACGACATTGCAAGACATGCGTCACCATCTGGGAAGCAAATGGCCAGGACGACCGAGACTACTGGGTGAAGGCATTTCCAGCCACTCTACGAGGAATAGCTATTGACTGGTACACAGACCTTGATGCTCAGCATAAAACATCCTGGAGCAATCTGAAGAAGGCCTTCGAGGAAGAATTCAAACTCCTATGGGATGACAACGAAATTGTGGCGGAAATTTACAACACCAAACAAGGAAAAAATGAAAGAGTGCGCACATATAACAGAAGGCTGAGGGAACTACTTAACAAAATGGAGAACAAGCCGACAGATGGCCTCAAGAAGTGGTGGTTCGTGGAAGGATTGGTGCCATCCCTGAGAAAGACGATGAAAGTGGTCCCTCCGCCATCGTACGATGAAGCATACAACTGCGCCATGGACATTGAAAGTGAAAACAAGACATCCCGGGGGAAGCGATAGACCAGCGATGGTGACAGCACAGACAAAAACAGCGATGGGGGATCCAAAACCGTGCAAGCACTCCGGAAGGATATGATGAGGATGATGGAGTTAAAAGGTGACAAGGAAAGTGGTAGGGAAGGAAAATAACTATGGTGTACTGACTGCAAGACTGAAGGACACACTAAAGGAAGTTGTCCCCGCAAAGTTTTTTGTGACATTCGCCAAGTAATGGGACATTCCAGTAAGGAATGCCCATACAACTTGAAAGCACGAAGCACACAAGTGCTCTACGCCCAACCCAACCAAGCGACACCGCCGACGACACCACCGAAGCCAACAGCAAACTCTGATGCCTCACCTGGAGGGTACAGAAACAATCGACGAGGTAACAATAGATCCAATAATAACACACCAAGGAGTAGAATTCAATACGACGAGAAGGGGCGACTCATGATTCAATGTAGAAAGTGCAACGAATGGAGTCACTTTGCCCGAGAATGCCAAAATGGAGGTGATGCAGGAAGTTTGTTGTGCAGATGGTGCAGTCCAG
The DNA here is from genome assembly GCF_030272615.1 of Cryptomeria japonica. Taxonomy (NCBI): domain Eukaryota; kingdom Viridiplantae; phylum Streptophyta; class Pinopsida; order Cupressales; family Cupressaceae; genus Cryptomeria; species Cryptomeria japonica. The sequence continues at coordinate 35,275,781 of NC_081407.1, forward strand.
GAAATCACGAGGACATAGATTATCCAAAGCAAAAAGGGGTGAACATGCTCGACGTGGAGGGATCAGGAGAAGACATACTGGCAATCACAAGGTTGCAAAACAAGAAAGCCATGTACCCTGACCCTCGCACAGAAAAAGAAAGGTTCCAGGAGGCAAGGGCGGATATCGAGCGAGCGATGGCTAGAGAGAGGAGGGCCTCGCACCTAGCTACCGATGCACCAATCCGGTCGGAACTAGAGAAAACTATCATCAAGCAGATGTTACAAACCACAATACCCATACGGGTGTCTGACCTTCTGCAGACCATGCCACAATTAAGGATGGCTCTGACAAATATAACCAGGGATACTACCCTCAGTCAAGAACACCAAACGATGGCGGAACCATGTAGTACAGATTCGGTGAAGGAATCTGCTACGGATGCCATGAATCCTATGCTAGTCGCGGTGGGCGTCTGTTGTGACCATTTCACACATCGCCCCATTAAAATGGGGACCCCCTCTTTTTGCTCGTTTTGCCTGTTTCTCTCTCTGCTTTTAGGGTTTTGAGTAGGTGAGTGAGTCGTCTGGATTAGGGTTAAGCCTTAGGGTTTCCGTTTTGATGATTTTAAGCCAGAGTCCAGTCCAATTTTGAGAGATTATTGAGCTTCCTCCCGCAGGATGCAATTTTGAAATAGGGTGAATTGTCAAGGGGTCAAGTAAGTTTGTCTAGGTTCAGCCAGAATCTTGAAGCAAGTCCAAATTTTGCCTAAGTGTTGATGATGGAATTTTGAAATTTTGTTTGAGTGATTTTGACCAAATTTTGGAAATTTTGATAATTGATCCCAGGCATTGGAAATGGCCTAGTTTTGCCTTGAGAAGTGACTGAAGTCTTAAAATCTTGATATTGTAGCCTGTGGAAGCAAAATCGCTCCTGTCCTTCAGCCAGGGACCAGGGCGAAAATGATATTTTATGCATCTTGGTTATTAATTTATTTCATTTGTCTTGTGCAGGGTCGCCAGGAGATGCAGTTGAACGCGAATTGAAAGTTTTGAAGATTTTTTTGAGACTCAAAATGGCAAATTTTTGAAGTTTAAGGCCAAATCGCTCCTGTCCCTCAGTCAGGGACCAGGGCGAAATGACTCACTTAGACCATTTTGACCTCATTTTGATCAAATTGAAGCGTCAAGGACGTAATGGAAGGTGAAATCAACATGATAGAGCGCCAGGATTGAGTCGTTTGCAATAAAAGTTGAACTTTTGCCCTCAAGGACAAAAATCGCTCCTGTCCCTCACTAAAGGACCGGAGCTTGTTTCTCAAAATTTCACTGTCCTTGCAGGACCAAGACGATTTTTGGATTGGAAGAGATAAAGGAGGACGTCTTTTGTCCATTGAATATAATTTGAAGAAATTTGCAAACAAGGAAACATGCTATGAAGACAAATCGCTCCTGTCCCTCACTGAAGGACCGGAGCTTGAAATCCTAAATTGCCTTGTCCTTGAAAGATTTGAACGATTTCGCGATTTGAGAAGAACAAGGGAGGCACATTTTACTCGTTGAATATAATTTGATTGTACCTCGAAGGAGAAAATTGGCCCTAGAAGCAAAATCGCTCCTGTCCCTCTGCCAGGGACCAGGGCGAATTTAAAAGGTAGCTCCCGTCCCTCTCTCAGGGACCAGAGCGATTCTTCCACAAGACAAGTTTTTGGCGAAGTGAAATGAAGTTTTAAGTTTGAGGCAAGTAAAAAGGGGCGTAACGAATCCATTGAAGATAATTTGAAGGTTGGCAAAGCACGAATGAGCTTATAAGTGCAAGTTCGCTCCTGTCCCTCAGCCAGGGACTAGGGCAAAATCAAGGTTATCTAATATTCTCCTCCAAGTTTAAACCACTCCAAGCTAAGGTACAAGGCGGCAATGATGTTTGGAACGCCTCGAAGAGAAATGAAGTTGCAAAGGCCGCAAAATGTGATGAAACTGCCCAAGTTCGCTCTTGTCCCTCTCCAAGGGACCAGAGCGAAATAGTCAGATATGCTTAAACTTTGAAGGCCACGTTCGTTTCAAATGTTCAAGAAGGAATAAAGAACATCATTTTACGCCTTGAAGACAATTTGATATCAATATGATGAAGGATTTGCACCATAGACTAAAGTTCGCTCCTATCCTTCAGTCAAGGACCAGGGCGATATTCACTAGACTGGTCATTTCTTTCAAAAACCACGTCAAGGCAAGGTCGCACAAGGTCGAAAATGTCTTTGGGAAGATGATAAGCAAGGAACCAAACGTCAAAAGTGACTAACTTGAGCAAAGAGGCAAAATCGCTCCTGTCCTTCAGTCAAGGATCAGGGCGATATTCATAAAATCAATCATTTTTCTTCCTAGATCACATCAAAGCAAGGTTACACGAGATCCGAAATGTCATTTGAAAGGTGATGAACAAGGAGTTGAGGTTAAAAGATGACAAATTTGAGCTAGAATTCAAAGTTCGCTCCTGTCCCTCACCAAGGGACCAGGGCGATATTCACTTGAACATCAAATTTGCCTTGTAAAGGACAAGTAAGTATGCATGGAATGAAAGAATAAAGTTGTTACTTGCCTTGTGATATAAATTAGTGATTAAGGAGGCAAAGACCAAGGAGTAAATGCAAGTTCGCTCCTGTCCCTCACTAAGGGACCAGGGCGATAATGATCTTAAGAGGCATTCATCTACAAAATTGAATAGATCAAGCTCGAGATTCCCAATGTAGATGCCAGTTTCAATGTAGAGGAAGTGATTTTAAACGTAAAAGGCGAGAAATTCAAGAGCAAAATGCTAAATCGCTCCTGTCCCTCTCCCAGGGACCAGAGCGATGTGGTTTGTACCCCTTACATCTCCCATGTTTTGGCGCTAACATTATTTTCAAATTGCATTAAATGCTAAATTTCGATAAATCTTGGTATTTTTTAATTAAAATTAGCATTTAATGGGTGCGCACAAGGCATTTAATTTTAATTTTGCCTTTTAAAAAATCGAAATAATTAATTATAAAGGCATTTTAATTAATTAATTGGAGCGCTTGGGTTTTATTTTCTATATTTTACAAAGTCGGCCTCCATTTTTATTTGAAATTTATTTATTATTCGCCTATTTTCAAAAGTCGGCCTATGGGGGATTGAGGAGGTAAGCGCTTATATAAAGGGGGTGTGATATGGCATTTTAAATCATCATTTAATCATTCACTTGCATGCGATTTTGGAAGACAAGGAGAAGTGCGAAAATTCCATCCAAAGAAGAGTGTGAATTTGGTTTGAAGAGGAGCGAATACTCTATCAAGACGTTGAAGACCCCAAGGGTGGTGGAATTGACAAGAAAGGCGCCTTTGCTAAAGGAGGATCGCATTGATACTTCAAATTTCGATTTTTGCCTAGGCGATTTCCTTATTTTGCATTTTTAGAGTTAGCTCTCAAGTGAGGTATGGCGAAGTCTTCCCTTGTCTTGAATTTTGAATATTGATCTTAAATTTTGAATTTTGAAATTTTGAATTTCCTGTAGCTCAATCGAATTTAGGAAATGATAACTCAAAGACTTATCATGAAGTTTCCTAAATTCAATCTCTAATCTAATCTATGTTTATACATTGCAAAATCTATTACTTATTATGAAATGTTGTGTAGGTGTTACGATGGCGACCCCGAAGGCGGGAGCATCCACCAGTCGTCCAGCTCTCATGAAGGAAGATCAAAAGAACGAGGAATTGGAGACCAAGATCGTGTCGAAGTGGAGCAACATTGGAGATACCAACTTGGGAAACTTCAGTACGAAGAAGTTTCGAGAGGTCCCTTATATTGGCAAGCCATCACCTGTCGCCAGGAGAATAATTGAAAGTGGCATCATTAAGGCGGCCGGCTTCCCTCCAGCAATCCAGTGCCATGAGTTGATGATCGAGTGTGCTCGCCATTATGATCCACAGTCCAGATCGATCGTGTCCAAGGAGGGAAACACTTTGGCTTACCTTTCAGAGGAGGCTATAAGTGAAGCTTTTCATTTGCCAGAGCACAGAGATATGATCTACAAAAGCATAGAAGGAGCCAGGTCCATGTACGAAGATGATCCAGACACTTGCCTAAGCATCATCAATAAGAACTGTTTACTCAAGAGTCGTCCTCGCCTGAGCAAGATTCCGAATACACCACACAGGATTGACTTCCAGGAGGAGTACAGAGATTTGATAACAATGCTCAACCGAGTCACTGGAGCCCCTCAAGCCTTCTATTTCGAGAAGTGGATGTTCTACTTCATCCAAGTGATAGTTCAGGGAAAAGGAACAATTCATTGGGCTAGAATGATCAGCCATTGCTTGGACGTACAATTAAGGAGACTGAAGGCTACCAAGTCTTTCCACATGAGTTCATACGTCATATATGCCTTGATCAGGAGCTTTGAGTACGCAAGACTACCTCACAGAGGAGTGATTGGAAGGGGACCCGGCGAGGTCAGAGTCTATGATTCCTATGTTCACTTGCATCATCCGCTAGGAAGTAACTACAAGTTAGTTAATGATACCTTCACGATGAACATCACCAGGACGTTGCAAGGCGGAATTCACAATAGGCTATCACAGGATGCACAAGAGCTAGTAAAGAGGTACGGTGCTTGGTTCATCCAATTCCAGAAGTTTACATATATTAGAGTTCATGGATGTCCTTCACCTCCCTACATGTTGCCAAGATATCCGACAGACAGAATAGTGTTACTTGAGGTAACAAGACAGTTGGCAACTTATGTGAAGGCATTCAGACACAGACATGGAAATGGAGTTCCTGTGCCTATCATACTAGGAAGTTCTCTTTGAGGACATTGGTGTTAGATGCAATCATGTTGAGGAGGTTATTCACCCGATCCAGGATAGAGTGTTTGAGGTACTACGTACCATTCTTGGCAGGAGGATCGAAGTTGAGACAAATGTGGACTTGCAAGAATTGGAAGAAAGGGTCAAGGTCATCTTTTGCAAGGATGCGAATATTATCACAGATGAGCAACGGGACCAGATGTTTGCTACCATGCTCCTGATTGAGAAGACCAAAGAACTTAAACCTGAATGGGACGCTACTCTCCTCAAGGCTTTCGATCAGGTCATCCACTTGGAAGAATGAATGAGGAATCTTCCCGAGATTCCAATTGCTGAGATTGAAGGAATCGTATCCAGATTCATTGCATATGCTAAGAAAGAGCATTGGAAAGGGAATAAGATTCTAGAAGAAAGGTTGTTATAGATGAGGTAGCACCTTAATTGTCATTGGTCTATGTCTCCTAGATTTTTGTGCCAAATTTAATATTTGGCTATGCATTTAATATTGTTCAGTAAAAAGGGGACTATTTGTAATAAACCCTAATTAGGGTTTAGGTGTCATAATCTTGGCCATTGATCTTCTTTTTGATCTGGACCGTTCATTGTAATTGAGGATGCTATATATACCCTCATTTCTTTTCATTTTGTAACTAGAAACTAGAGATTAGATATCAGCATTAGTGATTAGAGATTAGCAATTTGATAGAAGCAAGTATTTTGTAGCAAGATTGAGCTTTGAAGAAGGAATTTCAAACAATTGTTGTTCATGATGGCTTTGAGATCAATAAAATATTGAAGTTATGGTGTTTTATTGCAATTCTTGTGGTTATCTTCATGGTTGTTCGTTTTCTTGAATCATTCTCAATCAAAGTAGTGTTTTAATTCGAAGGACAAAGTGTTGGACTTGATCGTCGGTGAGATTCACTTTCCAAACCACTAGCTTCTTGCTGATTGTAGGAACGCCTTGCGTGGTCAACTGGATCAACTTGAATCGCTTAAACTTTCAATCATTGTTGTATCTTGGATATGTGCCTTTGTGGTAGTGTCTACGATCCTTGATGAATTGAAAAACCATTTGTTACCTTAGAAGATCGCATCAATTTCAATTGAGTTGTTACTTTATGGCAATATTGAAGTTGGTAGAATCTTGCCAAGTCTCGTCCACATTGAGTCATTCTTAGGATTAGATTAGACTTTATCTCTTGCAAGCCCTACTCTTTTGATCTTTTTGAGAACTTGTTAGTATTAGGAAATCTTGTTCCTGCAATTCGGATTTGACGTAAGACCCCTTGATGAAACAGCAATCACAACGACCACTGGTGCTTATCCACACGTAGAGACCCTACTTAAAAGAACATTGAAGTCACCCTAACTGATCCTTCTTGCGATATCTTCAGCAGTTAGAGATTTTATTCAAGAGAGGATAAGGTACCCTTGGGTATTTTATTCTGTGTATGATTGTGTACAAAATACACGTCAACAGCGTCGGACAGAAGCCAGCAGTAGTAGAGATGGATATAATGAGACAAAAGCTTACAAACACCATTGTTGATGGTGGGTCCGAAGTCAACATACTACCGGAGGAAACTTGGCGAAGCCTCGGCAAGCCTACACTCTAGCCACCAACCTTCCACTTGGTTGGTGCGGATCAACACGATATCAAACCCCTCGGTACCCTCATGGCACAAAAGGTGGTAATTGGGACACAGCAATTCCTTCTGGATTTTGTAGTCATTCCACTGGAAAGGAAAGCGTACAACGCTCTTCTAGGAACGGGGTGGCTGATCATGGCCAAAGTTAATCATAAGTGGAAAAGGAATACGCTCTCAATCGAGAGTGACGGTCATAAGTATGTAATTGATCTAAGGAACCAGTCTGTTAGCGAAGAGCTCGCGTCATCGGACTCCGACTCAGAAGATTCAAATAGATGGGAGTGGGCTTCTAAAGGAGACAAAGGAGGGAAAGAACCCGACGAGGAAGGAGTGTTGGAACTGGACGGATGTTCCGAGGATGGAACTAGTTCACTGGCGGGACTTTTTCATTGGCAAATGGAGGACTATGAGGTCTTCCACCCGGAGTGTCACATGCTTCAAATATGTGAGATAGGAGAATCAAGCGGCGGGATGGAAGAACAATCCTTTCCCCCGGAGTACGGTAGATACCAAGAGGGAATGGCACGGATGGACGACACGCCAGCCCACCAGTTTGAATGGGATAAACCCATCAAGTACGAGGAACGGGGTGTGGAGAAGGTTAATCTGGGCAATGAAGCAGAACCACAGGTGATACTTGTAGGAGATGACTGGAACCCCGTGATAAAGGCAGCAGCCTTCAAGATATTTCTAGAATATAAAGACATCTTTGCCTGGACCTACAAGGACTTGAAGGGGGTACCGTTGGAGATACGCATGCATCGCATAACCCTCGTACCAGGAGCCCAACCGGTACGAAGGAGGCCGTACAGGATGAACAAAAATTATGCAACCAAAGTAAATGAGGAGATCAATAAAATGTTAGAAGCAGAAATACCGTACATTGTACAGTCGAAACACAGGTGCGAAGCACCATTCCATACGACAAGGCGAGGAGTCCATACGACGTACAACAGAGCATCATTCCGTACAGCGCACGACAGAGCATCAACCCGTACGGTGTACCTCACCCGTACGACGTACCTCATCCAACCATTCTGTACGATGCAGTCCGTTCATTTGATCCGTACATCGTACGACATAAACTACATAGAGAAAAGGGTACTGTGTACAGTGAAACCGTACGGCGGATATGGCACAAGAGACATCGTACGACATGCATGAAAGTTGTACGGACATCGTACATGAGGCATCGTACGGTATACAGGGATGCAATCAAGGAGAGGTCGTTCGACCACGCTACAGGTACGGCAACCAAAGGCGAAGGCCGTACGACAACCAAGAGAAATCCGTACAGACCATAGGAGAAATACCGTACGGTCAAGGAAGCAATATATCAAAAACTCGAAGGCATCAGCTTTGAGTTGGATGAAGGGAGTCTCAAGCCACACACCTATGCATCGTACAACCAAGAGAGAAGCACAAGTCTGATAGAAAGAACAAGTTAGAAAACACAATTCCCGTACGGGAGAATGCACCTTGACCAAAATTTTGACTTCTTTGTCCTTGTTCTTGACGTCTTAAAAAAGCATTAAATTGATGCACGCCATGGAGTTTCGTGTGGGTTTGAAGGTTGTAATTTGGTGTTGGCGGCGAGGGTGCTGCCCTCAACCCCGCCCTGTATCGCGACAGGGAGTGCGCCCTGGGCGCTGCCCCTCGACCCCGCACTGCCCCAGGACCCTGCGAGGGGCGCTGCCCCTCGACCCTGCAAGGGGCTCTGCCCCTCGACCCCGTTGGGGGCATTTCCCCAAACCCCCATTTGATTTGGTAGGTACACTACACAACGCAACCAACAAGAAAAAGGAGGAAACTGGACACATCCATGGAGATTGACGAGGTTAGCAAAGCAGAGGATTTGGAGGAGGTGGAAGAGACGAAGAGCAGGAGAGAGGTGATGAGGGGTTCCATCTGTCAGGACACATAGTTGTGGAGGAGGAAGAGGAAACAGAGTCGTTGCAGCAGGAAGAAGAGGAAGAGGAGCAGCAACAAGGAGGATTGCGGGCTCAATGGAAAAGTACGAGGGTAAAATTCACACCCTCGAAATTATCTTCAGCACACTTGGTACCACAAGAAGCACTTACGGTGGTCAGCCCTGTAGAGGACGTACGACCAGTAGGGGTGTTGTTCCGGAAAATCAATGAAGGGGAACCACCAGCGCAGCGGCAGGTATCATTACCACAGAAAACAGTACTTGTATCAAAAACCACGGAGGGTACCAATACGGTAGACCAGACAGTGGCAGGGGAGGTCGTACCAGGAAAAGACATAATGGCCGAGCAAGGAATTGGTACGGCATATCCAGGTTCTGGTATGGAAGACATTGGTAGGGTACTAGTAAGTACTGGTACAACATCAGCATGTACTGGAATGGTGCCAACATGTACTGATACGACAGGAATTGGTACGGTGCAAACAAGAACTGGTACGGTGCCAGCAAGAACTGGTACTGTGCCAGCAGAAACCGGTACGGTACCAGTAGGAACCAGTACGGTACCAGCAGAAACTGATACAGTACCAGCAAAAACCAATACGGTACCAACAGAAACTGGTACGAGTGACTTGGAGGCAGAAGCTGGTACGGTACCAGCAAAAACTGGTACGGGTGACTTGGAGGCATTAGCAGCCCAAGTGGCAGAGCTAACCTTACAGCTGGAACAGAAAGATAAAAAGCTACTGGAAGCTGCTCACATGGTAAAGAAAGCACAGGAACAACAGCTGCTGGCAAAAAAGAACCTGAAACTTCAGGCTGGATAGTGTTGACGTGTCTAAAATCGCTGAACTTGCGACTTCATCCGGCCAACGCAGAATAGAATAAACTCGCTGAGTATCCTATCCTCTTGAGATAAGGAAATCCCTAATGCTATTTTTTGTTTCATCAAAGGGGACGACCTCAAGGTTTTGATTGTCAGGTCTTGACTGCGGGATTACTCAGTGGTTTGATGTGTTTATGCTGGAAACACAAAGGGGACTTACGATGAGATAGGTGATTGCTGGATGAGTTCCCCAAAACTTTAATGGTCTTGCTTATCAAATGGTTCGAGTTGGGTTGATACTGTCTTCAAAAGGACTGCGGATTCTCTTGATAAAAAAAGGGGAAAAAGGGAAGGATGGGGAGAGAGAGAGATACATAAAAATATAAATTTTAACTAAGATAGCAGATTCAGTAAACAGATGGACACCTCCAAATAACTAAATTAAGCATTACCAGCGATTTAAGCACAATACTTGCATCAATCTAGTGCGATCTTCAAAGGAAAGTAGGATTTTCATGCTATCAAATACAACATTAGAACTTTTACATTCATTCAGTGAGCATTTAATAACCAAACTAAGCATGTGAAAGGTTTAGATTAACCATGCAGAAGGAAAGACAATCAGCCATTCCCTAATGGTATGAACAGCGAGGATTCTATCAGATGTCTACTTAGAAAATGCTATATTAAGGAAAGAAGCATAACTGAAAAATTCCAAATTAATGAAGGAGACCATGCACTCACAAGGAAACTTGAAAACAGTCTTAACTTTGCATTAAATCCTGTAAATTTCGTCAGAGCTTTCGCAACAATCCTAGAACTTCTTACAAAATGAGGGAAAAACAGTCCCTTAAATAGGCTTCAAAATGGATGAATGGCCAAGATCTAATCTAAACAAGTGGCCCAGATTCATCCATAAAACATGGCTGCCCATACCCATAAATGGGAGGCAAATATCAACAACCACCCCAAAGGGAGTAATAACTACCCAAAAAGGCAATTAGAACATATCCAAAAATAATCCCAAAAAGGTGCATACATAAAGTTTTACATTTTAGTTGACTTGGAAGTCAAACATGACCTTTTGGTCCAAAAGTGTATTTTCAAGATTTAAAAGGAAAAAACACTTTCCAGGAAAGCACTTTCTCTTTTCCATTTGTAGATTCCTTTTCCAAGAACTCATCTTCACTATGCAAATATTCCTGCCAAAGATCACGACCTGCCGCACGCTCCTCACGAACATACTCCTGGAACCTGATGCATAATTGGAATAGTAGACTGAAGGGAGGCATAGGAGGATGACGAATTTTATATTGCATGCCCTTGAGATATTGGTCCACGTGCTTCAAACCATCCTTCCAGCTAGAACAATTACGCTCGAAGCACAACATGTCTGACTGGAATTGACCAGCAAAACTTAGGTCCTTAATGGAATAGGTGATCCTATCCGTCCCTAGTCTTTCTTCCCAGTCTGGTTGTATCACTTTATCGAACAGGGCATTTTGCCATCCCGAGACCATTGATCAAAGGATCATTTTGCCGAGTTCTTGCACGGTGTTCATAATTGTCTTGCACGCATCGTGTTCTTTATCAATGATTTCTCTTGTGTCATTCTTCATGGTGATAGTCCAGTACCATTCCTTAAGAGTGCTGATGTTATGAGGATCTAGGATGGTGGGTAACGTAGGAATCTGTGCATAGGTCCAGAAGAGAGCTCTCATGAGGGGAAGAGTAGTGGCCGCCACTTCATGCATTCTAAGGGATTCCCTTTTTACCTCTAATAGCTGGACCAAGGTGGTCTCTCGATGGTGAGCCATCTCTTTTACTTCTTCGAGGATTCATTCTCCCCTCCCTTTGATGCCTTGTATCCATTCCTTGACGGCCCTTGCAGTGTCCCGTACTCCTTCAAATTTTGTTGTGGTCCTTTGTGCCAATGCTGTCAGGGGAATGTGGGATTCGGAAGCATTGTGTAATGGTCTCAGGAGTTGATCGATGTATCCCTCGACTTGCTTAGCACGAGCTCGATACATGTCCTTTTTAGCTGTTATCTCTTTAAGTTGCCTGAGCATGTTCTGTACTGAATCCTTGAATTCCTCCTTTTCCTGTTCCTTAGTGGCTCGTCTGATGGGGATGGTCATGATGCTATAATCCGCTAGTGTAATCTAATCTGCTGGCTTGACTACAGGCGGGGTGGCAATGTGAAGAGTGCGGTTCCTTTGATCATCTTTAGTCATTCTAGAATATGCCTTGGGCCTTTTCTTCCCCTTAGCTTTAGCTTGGTCCATGCGTGAGAAGATGTCCTCCAAATCAATAGGTGGTTTGGTGGCGGCCTTGCGCTGGGCTCTGGCAATCAACCATTCTTTAGGTACTGTCTGGGCTGATGATATGGTTAAGTTTACATTCTGTTCTTTGATGTTTTCAGCCGATTCATCGCAAATTCGCAACTGTTCTGTTACCGACGGGATGGAGGAGGTGTCAAGCTCTTTGCTTGCAGCAGAGTTTTCTCCTACTTCGCTGAACAATTGTCTGATGCCTTCGTGTGATGGTAGCTCTTCAGTCTTTTCAAGCTCACGGGTCTCCTCTGTCTTTTGCTCTCCTTCAACAGTAGAGTCATCTTTGGCAGTGTTATGGAGCAGCAGTTCATGGCGACTCTATTGGGTGGGTTCATGCACCTTGATCTCCTGGATGGATGGAATTTCTCCTTCCTCAATTTGGTCACCCGGCTCGGCTGGTTCAATAGCTATTAGCTTGGCTTCTAGAATGTCGGGTGCGGGAGGATTATCAGCTCCAAATGCATCGATGTCACTCTGGGAAGGAGGAGCGGGTATATAATCCAATTCTACTACATCGTCGGACGAACTAGGGTCCTTTGACGATGAAGTGACCTCTGGTCTTCTTATAGGAATCTTTTCCCTTCTTGTTCTCTTGGACGTCCGAGTACCTCTGCAAGCCTTAGCCTTCTTTCTCTTTTCAGGTTTCTCAATTTCTTCTCTGGGTGCATTGGAAGTTCCCTCATCTTTGGAGGACTGAGAATCAAGGCTGCCCATTAAGTGGTAGGTGAACTGGACACCCTCATGAATTAGTCTTTCAATCTGTTGATGCAACCATAGGTCTGTATATCTTGCTGGGGCTGCCATGACTGCCTCAAAATCAGTGCTAGGGTCCTGCGACCAATCAATGCCTAGTAGAAGATGCCTCACTGCCTCAAATTCCCAGACTTGCAGACAATTCCCTGAATCCATGAGTTGATCCGGGACCCGGTTGTATTCAAAGAGTCACATTTGCTGCACACTCAGCCTCGAATATTCACGCCTCCAGACCTCATAGTCATCAGAGCAGTTTTTCCAATAATCTTCAACTGATTCCTTTGCTCTGTACTGCCTGCCATAGGCTCTCTTTGCCAGATTATCGTGATCAAAGCATTTCCTTGGAAAATGCTCTTGTAGGCCATAGGAAGCCAGCTCTGCAAAGGATTCCTCTGCTAGGGTCGGGGTCTTCAGATGGACATCCTAGTTGCCTATAATCATGGGGAACGCAAATCCGGCCTGCTTGCTATCCCTAAGTAAGATACCGGTCGGACGTGACTGCCTTGCAACCTCCATAAGAACTATCTTGTCGGTTGGGTACCGTGGAAGTCGGAGAGGGGCACCATCAAAGCCCGCTATTCGGATATAGGAGAACCTTGGGAATTGGATGAACCAGGCTCCGTATCTCTGTACCAGGATAGTAGCTTGCTCCGAAAGCCTTATGTGTAAACCTCCCTGCATTAGCCTGACCAGGCGCATTGTGAAGGTGTCATTGACGCGCTCATACTGGCCAATTGCATAAGCTGGGCTATTCTTTTCTCTCTGAGCTATATCCTGATAGTGAAGCTGTGGGTAACAATCATATACCTTTACCTGACCGGGCCCATTCCCGATTTCACCTTTAATTATCAAACCTGGCAGTGGCTAGTTCTTGGTGAACATGTAGACCAAGTAGGAGGTCATAGTGAAGTACTTTTTGCTCTCGAGCTCAATTAGCTGAGTGTGGATGTTGTCGCTTATAATCTGGGCCCAGTCAAATTTAGACTTCCCAGCGAAGACTTGCTCTGTGAAATAAAACATCCACTCTTCAAAGTAGTTGGATTTAGGAAGTCCCATAACCCTGCTGGGTAATGTGACCATATCCCCATGCTCATTGTGAAAGTCACTTCTTGGGGTCTTTTTCCCAATTCTGGCACTTGGAGGCCTTCTCTCCTTGTACCACTCTTCGTTGATCAGTATTCTGCATCTGGCCGGATTCATATCATATGCCCCCTATGCTTCGTCTATAGTCGTGGTCGTGGGATTGCTTGGGAAGGGAATGTCAAATGCGTCGCCAATGGCCTCAGAAGTGAAGTTGGCGAGGGTCATATTCTCGAGGAGCACCAATCTGGAACCTGGCTGATAATGCCGGGTAGCCTCTACCACTAACTCATAGTTTGTACTGCTGGAGGAAATCTCGCTGCTTGGGCGATGCCGCTTTCCACCATCTATCTGGGCTTGCCATATGCGTTAGGGGACAAGACCCGATTCCTGAAGTCTTGGATATCAATATGGCCTAGGTCGGTATCACCGACATTGTCCTAGACGCTTTGAACTTTTGACTCCCTCAATACCCCTCTTTGATACTGATAATTCATCCTTTCAACTTTGCGTGGGATATCTGATTTGGATGCTCACGATGTCTCGGCTATAGCGGGCGTTTTTGATGATTCCACCGCCGATTTAGGCATTTATCCTGCACAGCCGGACGCGGATTACAGGGCGATATAAAAGTAGGCGAGTTAGATAGAGAATATGCCAGCATTCAAGGATTAATTCAAAATTTGGATTGGAAACAACAAAACATTGCTAACTGAGAGCTTGATTGAGCAAAACATTTATTCACGAAGCTTTTGATCGCGAATTTATACTTAACATTTTCGGGATTAATTTTCATAAGGGACAAAGCTCGAAAAATTCTCCTAAGTTTGAAAATGCAATTCCTAGCTGATTAAATCTTAGGAGCAACTTCTAATTTCGGCTGCTTTGCATGACGTTTTAATAATCGGAAAAAAGATGCGAATATGAAGATTTAAGCATTTTAATCACTTTTGCACAGGCATGCATCCAATTTATAAATATTTCAGACGATCAAGAGAGGTAGAGCGTACTTACCTGGTGAAAATGGACGGCGAGAAACTGCTCGATTTGCTGTGCAAGAACGAATGGATAGTTCTACAAATTTTGAATTCCAACGGTTATCTCTCTAATTCAAATTTTTGCGGCTGTTGTTTGAAAAGAATTTGCAATGTCGAGTTTTAAACTAGGCGATTTTCACTTTAGGCGATTAAGTTGAACGTGATTCTGAAGAGGGGTTGCGGCTAGCAAACTTCGGTGAATCGAAGAGTCTGGAGACCATTTAAAACTTTAATCAATTTTTTGCATTCACTCTAAATCGCGATTCTCGGCACTCAGGCGCTTTGCCAAATTAAACACTTCGCACTTTACCTTAAAATGCGATTTTCGAAGCTATGAGGGTTTTGAAAATTTTCGCGTGGCATGGGCAGGGGGGGTTTAGCAGACTTTTAAACCTCATGTCTCTTTCTCCTAAATCGCGAACTTCGCGTTTTTTTGCGTTTTGCTGTCTAATAAACTTTTTGTGCTGCGATGTGAACTTCGAATGAATGGGGATTTTACCAATTTTGAATCCTCTATGCTTGCCTTATGTGTTGCGATTTTCGCCTTAGATGGTGAATCTCGAACCTTTGGAAGCTTTCGCAAGCAAGGTAAACTTCGGATGCCTGCATTTTTCGGACTATTTGGACACTTTCGCCAGAATTAACAAATTTCGGAGCTTTCAACGTTTTTGCAAACTTATCATATTTCGGACCTTTCACGCTTTTTTGCAAACTTATCAAATTTCGGACCTTTGGCACATTTTGCAAACTTAAAGTATTTTTCGGACCTCTGGCACATTTTGCAAATTTAAAGTATTTTTCGGACCTCTGGCACATTTTGCAAATTTTCAGAGCTTTTCTGAAATTTCGGCCCCAGGGTCCAAAATTCGGCCTCCTGGGCAATTTTTGTAAACTTCATGAATTTCTCTCATTTTAACCCCAGGGTCCGAAATTCAGCCCCATGGGCGATTTTTTGCAAACTTTATGAATTTCTCTCATTTTAACCCCAAGGTCCGAAATTCGCCCCCCCTTGGCGATTTTGCAAACTTTATGAATTTCTCTCATTTTAACCCCAGGGTCCGAAATTTGGCCGCTTGGGCGATTTTTGCAAACTTCATGAATTTCTCTCATTTTAACCCCAAGGTCCGAAATTCGGCCCCCCTGGGCGATTTTGCAAACTTTATGAATTTCTCTCATTTTAACCCCCGGGTCCGAAATTCGGCCCCCTGGGCGATTTTTGCAAACTTTATGAATTTCTCTCATTTTAACCCCAGGGTCCGAAATTCGGCCCCCCTTGGGCGATTTTGCAAACTTTATGAATTTTGCAACGAAATTCGCTCCTCCTTCTCCGGCTATCGAAAAATTGTTGTTTGCTCAAATCCCGTAAACTCCGTAAAAACAAACCTCATATAAACTATCTCATCGCTCTTATGCGAAAAATGACAATTTTGGGTCGTCATGCGACCTCCAGACGCGTTGTTCTTTGCTTGGCGGGCTTCGCCAACCTCTACCATCTTACGCCTATCCAAGGCAATTTCACAATTTTGAACAATCTCTTGGGATTCGTGCCCGAGGGCTAGACTAGCCTAATGGAATCATCGGCTCTTTTCTCTCAACATCATCACTTCACAGACCAGTCGAGGACTCGCTCAAAAGGACATGAGACACTCAAAAAGGGAAAGGGGGACCCTGTCGACGACAGGGAGCGTGTGCAACGGACAACAGACAGCAACCTCCTCCTGCGGCCACTACAGCGACGCCTCCTCCCTCTTTTCGATCTTAGCTATGTTTTATATAATTCAGTTTCTCTTGTCTGAGTCATTTGGAAGATGACTACATTTTGGGGGGGCTAATGTTAGGGGTAAATAACATATGTTAGTAAGAATAATATTTATAAGTGTGTTATGTTGTGTTATGTTTATATTTGTTGCTGAGGGGTTCCCATCGGGTAGTTGGGAGTTGGTGGCAGTTGGCAACTTGACCAACCGTCGGGTAGTTGGGAGTTCGTGACGGTTGGCAACTTGACCAACCGTCGGGCTTTATATTGTTTGGTTGGAACCTCGGCAGGGAGGATTATGTATGGACAATTTTGGACACGAGAATAAAGATATAATTTTTTGGTCTAATTATTATCATTTGTCATTTATGTTATGATGTACAATTGTTTTGTTCCATGAATACTTGGTACGTGCAGGAGATACTGTATTATCTGATTATTCACCAACTATACATTTAGGACTAAACATGTGGGAAATTCAGATCTTCCACTTATGCTTTGAATGAATGGATCCCAAGAATCAGGAAGTCCATTTAGTGCAATCATGACAATGTCCTTGTCCACAACTTCATTTCCAATGGAGCTAAGTTGATCCTTCAATTCTGAAATTTTCATGAAGAAAGACATTACCGAATCTCCCTTACCCATCCTGACTTGAAGTAGTTGTTGTCTTAGGGTAAGTGCCCGGCTGATGTTTTTGATCTCATACATTCCCTCTAAGTGTTTGAACATCTCCCTGGCTGAAGGTAGCTTGGAGATGATTGGAACAAGATGATCCTTTACAAAATCAATTAGGAACTTCTTGGCCTTAAGAGCATTCTTCTTGAACTGCTTTAACTCTTCTGGATCTGAGGGCTCAGGCAGATCCTTATCTTCTACAAACTGCAGCAAATCAATCTCCTCAAGGGCAAGGAGAACACGAACCTTCCAAGAGGTAAAATTAAGAGCCCCATCAAGTCTGTCTTCTACTTTCAAGCCTGTCACCATCTTGAAAATAAAACAGAAAACTGAAGGTGAAAGCTTACTGTTAATCTGATTACTTAGAATGAACCTAAAGCTCTGATACCATGTTAATTTTAGCAATCAGATTAACAATAAATAACAAAAAAATCAAAATGCAATGAAGAACAAACACATAACACACAAATTCCCTGGGAAAACCTCCCTCTTGGAGGAAAAACCCAGCATCAAAAAGGTCTCAGATCTGATGTATTAGGGCAGAAATAAACAATTACAAATTCGCCCAACTAGGGCTAGATAGGAGCAGACTTATCTGAATGTTAAACTCAGGTGATAGTGAGCAGACGCTAGGGCAGAGTAGAATCAGATTTCTTCAGCCTGAAGATGCACGCACAGCATGAAGGGAAGCCACCACCTTTGAGATGATACACATGACAAGGAGACCTCCCAACCAAGTTCGCTATGCAAGGAATTAGATTCGCTGTTCTCCAAAGTGAATTCGTTGGTCTTGAATGCTAGCAGATCAAAATTCGTATGGCAGAAGATATACGCTTAACAGAAGTAGATTTCGCTGGAGGAGTGAATATGTTCCAAGGCTTTATCTTGCCTTACATATATATGAGTTACAAATGATCTAATAGTCTTGGTCGCCCACAAGGAGTTTGGCGCCAAGATGTAATTTGAATTTAAAATAACAAGTTATATTCACTTGAGTCCTGCCCTATAACACATTACCCTTTACATTTTTCTTATGCGCCCAAATAGGGCATGCCCTTTTAATATAACAAGTTACAATTTTGGGCCCAGCCCCAATTACATTAAGTGACCGTACAATATACAAATAAATTTTAATGGTCTAGGGCCACATTAAAATTTAATACGTTAGGAATCCGACCTAGCTATTTTCAACAATTTCTATTTATAGTAAGTCGCTCGGTTGGCTCCATTTGTCATTATGCTTCACCGGGATCACTCTACTGAGATCAGATTCAATTCTGATGTGTTCCGACAATTTTTGCTAATTTGGTGCATTAATGGTTTATTTTAATTATTTTTTAGTAAGGATGCTAAAATTATATTAATTTCTTTTACAAGTGCCTAAGTGTCATAGCTCGTCAGAACCAGAGCGAAAAATTTTAGATCATGGGCGCATTTAATAGGTACCTTAAGTGTCAAATTTTCATTATATTAATGAAAAAGGTCTTTTTTGGAGTTTAATTAATAAAGTGATTTTAAATTGTTTAATAAAGTGATTTTAAATTGGAGCTTTCCGAAAGTTAGTAGGCAAAGTATGAAAAGGCACTTTGGGAGATCATTTGGTATGTTGAAGATTAAAATATTGTCTTTGGAGAAAGCATTTGGGATTTTGAGGATTGATTGTTTCGGCCTTCTGGAGGACAAAAACCCTTCTGAAGAAGATTAGCAACAATGGTGAAAGATCCACCCTGGTTGATGTCGTGGGATTTGTTTAGAATCTCAACTTGTGCTTTGAAGGATTTGTAGGTTTCATAATGGAAGTTTGGTAATTTGTTCAAGTTTTGCCAAGTTTGCAGAATTGATTTTATGGAAGCCTTTTTGAGGGTGTGCTTGTGTGCTTCATTGAAGAATATTAATTATCTAGTTGTATTGCAAATATTGTGAAATACCCATTCAGAGACCAATTTCCAATATTCAAAATATCTTATCAGTAGAGATTTGACACCATTCTTGTAGAAGCTTAAAATTTATTACGATATATTCTTGACATGAGATTTAGTCCTTTATTCTTAGCGTCAAAGGATTAAATTATGATGAAATCAAAAAGTTTAAACTTGGGCAAATTTTAAATCATTTGTATGAGTTGGGCGATGCAATAAGAAGCCATATGTAACCAAGAAAGCCAAAAAAGAAATCCATGGAGACCAAATTCAACAGAAAAAGACAAAAGTGGAAGTGAATAAGATATAGTGAAAAGAGCCATGGATTTTCTTCTTAGTGGAGCTGCATCATAATTGTTATCAATAAAGCTTGCACCCTAACCAAAGCTATGAACTTCAGCAGCCTATTGATACATGGGAACACTTCAAGGTTGTGGGTTACCTAAAAACGAAGTGGACCTCCAGAGTAAGTTGGTTCTTTTCTAAGTACTTCACCTAGACTAACACTTCTTGCAAAGGAAAGAGTAAGAAAGAAATGCATAAAATGAACCTACAGTCTAAGGTGATGCACCAAAATGATAATTTTGAAATTACACAAACAAATAACACAGAGTAAAGCCAGTAATAAAAGACTCTCCTACACAACCCAATAAATCATAATCTTTGCATCAATAGTTCATAAGAAGGCAAAAAATCACAGTCCTAAGAGGACAAAATACTCTTTCTCACAACCTAAGACTAATTATTTCATATGCACAACTTATAACCTGCAAATAATTATACTCTTGCACAAAGGTACTAACGTGAAATACAGTTCCAAGGACAGAAAAAACATCACAAGAATCTATACTAACACTAAGAACCCACAATATTAGAAGAAATGGGAAGGTATGAACTCTTTTCTAAGTACTTCACCTAGACTAACACTTCTTGCAAAGGAAAGAGTAAGAAAGAAATGCATAAAATGAACCTACAGTCTAAGGTGATGCACCAAAATGATAATTTTGAAATTACACAAACAAATAACACAGAGTAAAGCCAGTAATAAAAGACTCTCCTACACAACCCAATAAATCATAATCTTTGCATCAATAGTTCATAAGAAGGCAAAAAATCACAGTCCTAAGAGGACAAAATACTCTTTCTCACAACCTAAGACTAATTATTTCATATGCACAACTTATAACCTGCAAATAATTATACTCTTGCACAAAGGTACTAACGTGAAATACAGTTCCAAGGACAGAAAAAACATCACAAGAATCTATACTAACACTAAGAACCCACAATATTAGAAGAAATGGGAAGGTATGAACTCTTTTCTAAGTACTTCACCTAGACTAACACTTCTTGCAAAGGAAAGAGTAAGAAAGAAATGCATAAAATGAACCTACAGTCTAAGGTGATGCACCAAAATGATAATTTTGAAATTACACAAACAAATAACACAGAGTAAAGCCAGTAATAAAAGACTCTCCTACACAACCCAATAAATCATAATCTTTGCATCAATAGTTCATAAGAAGGCAAAAAATCACAGTCCTAAGAGGACAAAATACTCTTTCTCACAACCTAAGACTAATTATTTCATATGCACAACTTATAACCTGCAAATAATTATACTCTTGCACAAAGGTACTAACGTGAAATACAGTTCCAAGGACAGAAAAAACATCACAAGAATCTATACTAACACTAAGAACCCACAATATTAGAAGAAATGGGAAGGTATGAACTCTTTTCTAAGTACTTCACCTAGACTAACACTTCTTGCAAAGGAAAGAGTAAGAAAGAAATGCATAAAATGAACCTACAGTCTAAGGTGATGCACCAAAATGATAATTTTGAAATTACACAAACAAATAACACATAGTAAAGCCAGTAATAAAAGACTCTCCTACACAACCCAATAAATCATAATCTTTGCATCAATAGTTCATAAGAAGGCAAAAAATCACAGTCCTAAGAGGACAAAATACTCTTTCTCACAACCTAAGACTAATTATTTCATATGCACAACTTATAACCTGCAAATAATTATACTCTTGCACAAAGGTACTAACGTGAAATACAGTTCCAAGGACAGAAAAAACATCACAAGAATCTATACTAACACTAAGAACCCACAATATTAGAAGAAATGGGAAGGTATGAACTACTTATTACTGCTAAAAGGTGTTACAAATCTATATTACTCCTGAAAATGGGTTACAAAATTATCCACTTCTGCAGAAAGAACTCTGAAAACTATAGGCTGTCAAAAGTGAACAAGTAAGAACTACTCCAATAATGAAGACTTGGAGATACATGTGCTTTACAATACAATCAATGGAAATAAAATTACACCTCCTCTTGGGCAAGCGGACACAAAAAGCCCACTTTTCAAGGCCTAAAACCAGTCTAAAAGGGGATCTGCTTGAGAAAAAGGTCAAGCCACCCTATCCCCTACCATAAAAGCTCTTAAATGGCCAATAAATTACCCCAAAAATATCTCTGAACAACCAACCTGCAACCCCTCATAAATGCAGAAAATATCCCTGACTTGCTCAATAAATGCAAGTAAGGAAAAGATCTAATAAAGTGATTTAATTAATTATCACTTTAATAAATATATTTGTAATATCCCCGATAATTTTATTTTTTTTAAGTGCAATAAGAATTACAAACAAATACATAACCCGTTAAGGTTAGAAAATATAATCTCAAAGCTTGCTGAAATTGCAACCCTTCCACTTAATGTGGGAAGGTGAGAGCATACGGTGATAAGGGCTTCGTTAGCTCACTAATCTGCTGGAAATGATAAAGCAAATACAATACTGGGCGGAAAGCCAGCCCCTTCCGCTTATCGAGCGGGAAAGCAAGGAACTTGGCGGTGAACCAACCAAGAGAACAATACTGCAGACACGAATCACTCAAACGCAATATTTCAGCGGGAGGACTGAATTACAAATTACTCAACTCAACCGCTTATGCAATGGGAGGATCATTACAACCAACATCACTCGACTGCTTATGCAGCGGGAGGACTGAATTACAAATTATTAGGTATAGGCAACAAGCCAGCCTCTTCCACTTTTCAGCAGGATATGAGATTACAATCCAGAATGGGTTAGTGGTACTACTACTTAACCTTGCAATAAAGAGGAAAGTGAGAATAGAAGAATATTGCCGAACATAAGAGATAATGATCATGAAACTCATTCAACATCAAAAACAACAGGCTGGAAATGCATAACCAACAACCCATAAACTCACTAAATTACTCATATCTCACTCAAATCTCACCCAATTCACTCCAAATCACTCCCAAACCAACACTAGACAAGAAGCAACTAAGACAAACCAAAAAGGAGCTACAAAAACACTCCAAAATACCTTGCATGCATCCCAATGCACCCTCTAAAACCCACGCCTAGCTAGGATATTTCGATTTGCATTATTAAATTCAAGACTCAGAGAAAAGTGCCACAAACTTACAAGATGTATCGCCAACAGCAAGAAGGAAGATTGAACCAGTACCCAGAATGATTAGTCGCTCAGGCAGAGAGGTATGATCAAAAACTTTCTTCAGCCACAAGGAAACCAACAATTCCAGAAATCACTCCAAGCTCCAAAAACACTGAAATATGCAATGAAAATATCATAGATTACAGCACGCAGCTAGGTACTATATCTCAAGTACAAAACTGGAAACACTAGGGAGTAGCACTCTGAAGCTTCAAAGTTCATACACCAATCCAACAACATAATGATGCAAATTTTCAAGATGCCAAAATGAGAGCCCAAGGCTCATATTTATAACTTCACGCCTCCCCAAATCCAAATGCAAATGCAAATGGAGCTCAAACTCCACTCAAATGCTCTTTCATTTCGCTTCATGTCTCCACCAACATGGCGCCCACTTTCCTTTTCCTAGGCAAGTTCGAACTTTGCCTTATGGTGGCGTTTTTTGCAATATTAAAACATTAAACAAGAGATGTTTAATCCTCCTAAATTGCCACCAACAAATTCGCCTTTTGACTTAGGAAAATAACACATGGATATCAATTAATTATTTTTCCCTAAGTCATCCTCAACATTTAATCAGTAAATGCAAATATTTAAATATTAAACCTTTGACAAGGAAATAATATTTAATTAAATTACTTATGACTCCCATACTGATCATTAACAGAAACCAGGATGAAGCGGAGTAAAGAAGACCATAGAACTACTGCAGGACCAGGACCCTGTCCACTGCCAAAAAAAGAAATACTCCATACTGCCACTTACCAAAAATAGTAAGTCATGAATTACTACTCCGAAAAGCATGATCTTCGCACCCAGTGACAGAGCATGGAAAGCTCAGTTGGACAGCATCATCCAAACAGCCAACCCCTAACTTACTAAAAATAGTAAGTTCCGGCTTCACCAACGTTTGAAACCCTAATTCTTCATTCCACATAGCCTACAGGTCTCAGGAATAGGCCAATGGACCACTGAAAACACATCATCAAGAAGGGGACATTACAATCTTTTCCTATTTGATTTGTACATTAAGTCAAAATACTATAAAATGAAAATAAGAAAGATATTTAATAGTGTGTTAAATAATCAATCACTTTAAAAAATATTTATATTATCTCATTTTACATTTAAAACAAGACATTCGTAATGAGAAATATATTTAATAAAGCGATTTATCAATATCACTGTTTAGTCCTTAATGTAAGGTTGATAAAACTCACAGATAACACAGTGTTCTCCACACGTACCAATTATTCATGTACCAGTACATTCATATGCCACAGCATAAGTAATAATGATAAACAACTAGACCAAAAGAGTTATATCTTTATTGATTGATCCGGAATATATCCATACATCCTCTCCCCTGCCGAGGTTCCATCCAAACAATATATAGACCCAACGGTTGGCCAAGTTGCCAACCGTCACCAACTCCCAACTACCCAACGGGAACCTCTCGGCGATGCAACATAACCATAAACACAACATAAACACAATTATAATTATTATTCTTACGAATATAAGTTATTTTACCGCTAACATTAGCCCCCCCAAAAACGTAGTCATCTTCCAGATGACTAAGAGAATAAGAGCTGAAATATAAAACATAAACTAGGACCGAGAAGAGGGAGGAGGCGTCCCTGTAGTGGCCGGAGAAGAGGGTTTCTGTCCAGTGTGAAGTCTTAGGTTCTTTTCTGCCAGCAGCTGTCGTTCCCATGCCTTATTTACCATGTGGGCAGCTTCCAACAGTTTCTTATCTTTTTGCTCTATCTGTGAGGTGAGCTCTGCCACCTTGGTTGCCAGTACTTGTACTTCCTTCTTTTGCATTCTGCAACGAGCCTCATAGGTGGTCATCTTCATTTCCAACTCATTCCGCAAGTTCCTTTCTACAGCAGCCAACTGTGCATGCTTCTCCCCTTCTTTCTCCAGTTTTGTTATATACAGTCGTTGGGCCTCCTGCTCTATCATGTGCAATCGCATCCGCAAGTACACATCCCGGAAGGTCCCCTCCATGCTGCGGAAGGTGGTGCCCAACGTACACCTGCCTCCCACTAGGTGCCTGTGAATCCATTCCTGAACCATTTCTGATTGGCTATGGTCCGGCCACCCTTGCTGCTCGAAGTAGCGTGCAAACTCATCTGCACACCCAGTAGTCATGAAGTGACATAGTTGCGTAGCGTCGGCCGAGTTGCCCGCCTCCATCCACCCAGTCAACTGTGCCATTCCCCGTGCAACATCAGAGAGCCCCTGCAGCTCTCGAAGGAATCGCCGGAATGAGCCTACTGGATCACTCGGATTTGGTGGAGTGAGGTGGAGCCTTGCCACTGATCCTTCTGGCCCGCTTTCCCCCTCATAGCTGCTCTTTTGGTCCGGTCCGCAACTTCCTGGGGCCTGATGCTCTCGGTCAACAGACATCCCCACGTCCTAGTCTGTGATAGTAATAGTTTTGTCCAGTGTCAGGTGCACCTCAATGGCCATGCTGTGCAGTGCGGGGGAGGGGGGAAGGTGCGGAGTGAGTGCGAACTGCCCCAACCATCCATCTAGCGAGGAATCTATATCTTCATCCGTGAGTGTCTCCAGTGCTACCAATGCCTCCAGGCTATCCCCAGTCATCGATATATTCCCTGCCTCCTTCCCTACTAGAACCGTACCAGTACCTGTTCGAGCCATACCAGTACCTGTTGGGACCGTAATAGTACCTGCTGAAGTCGTACCAACACCTGTTGGAACCGTACCAGTACCTATTGACATTGTACCAGTACATGTTGGTACAGTACCAGTACCTATTGGTACCGTACCAGTACTTGTTGATGTTGTGTCAGTACTTGTTGGTACCGTACCAATGTCTATTGTACCAGAACCTGAGTTTGTCTTACCAATTCTCTACTCCGCCGTTATGTCTTTTCCTGGTACAGTCGTTCCTGCCATTGTCTGGTCTACCATACTGGTACCCTCCGTGGCTTCTGCTGCAAGTACAGCCAAGCTGATTTGTGGTAATGATACCCGCCGCTGTGCTGGTGGTTCCCCTTCATTGATTTTTCGAAACAGCACCCCAACTGGTCGTACATCCCCCACGAGGCTAGCCACCGTAAGCACTTCCTGTGGTACCAAGTGTGTCGAGGATAATTTTGGAGGTGTGAAATTTACCCTCGTACTCTTCCATTGTGCCCGTAACCCTCCATGTTGATCCTCCTCTTCCTCCTCTTCCTTCTGCTGCGACTCTACTTTCCCTTCATCCTCTGCAACTGTGTCCTGCCATATGGAACCCCTCATCACCACTTTCCTGCTCCTCAGTCTCTTCCACTTCCTCCTCCGACTCCTCTGCGCTGCTGACATCTTCGACCTCTATGGATGCGTCAAGCTTTCTTCTCTTTTTGGTCGACTGTGCAGTGTTGCCTAGTGTGTCCAGGTGGGTATAGTAGTACATATTAGGTTTATTTGGTTCCACCCCTCCACGCGGTTCGAAGGTTCCCCACATTTCTGGTGGTACTTGCAAGCGTACGGTATCCAGGAACAGGCTGATGGCATGATGGCACACATGTAGAATGTCTTGTGTTCTAGTTTGAGAAAGTCATGGATTCTTTCCGCTAGGAGTTGCCCCTAGTTGTATACTTTCCCACACTTAATCCCCTTCATTAACCCTATCATCCAAACAACTATGTCGGATGCGCGGCTGGCTCCTGTAAGGCGACTTTTTACCAGGTCCATTAGCATTCTCCATTTGCCTGGTGCAATAAACGCATGCTTCACCCCTTTTTGTCAAACTAGGCACTCTTCCACTGTTCTTCTGTGAGATCGTCCCTGCATACCAAATCCATCAACCATTTCTTCTTTTCCTTGGTGATTTGTTTGGTTGGTTTGGCCGCGGATGCCCCCTTCTCGAGTATACCAAATACCCTCCTGAAGTCCTCTGGTTTAAAAGAAACTCGCACCGTGCACCCCTGAAACTGAATGATGGAAGCTCGTTCCTGCGGGTTGTATCCGGACACCATGGTCCTCAGAATTGGCTCAAAATCCTTAATGCTGAATGTGGGCATTTGGATGGCATGGTCTACCTGGGCCTTCCTGAGAGAATCCTTTATTACATGATCCGGAGGGGTTTCTTCCCACAAGGTACGGCATTCGTTGCCCGTCACGCTCTCAAATGCTACATTCTCTGTCATGATTCCCTCTGAATCCTTCTGAACCTTTGGCCTGGTTCTGACCTTCTTGCTGTTGTTGGTCGGCTCTGTGTCAGTCATGGTTGTACTGTAAATGCTTTGCTCCGTTTTCTTGCCTCTATCCCGTCCTCGGTCGTTATTATAACCATCCCACAGTGTGGCTCGCCAATTGGTACGAACCATTACATCAATTGCCACTTCTCCAATGTATTGACAGGCTTTTAAACTTTCCTCCCCCGTCCGTATGACCTGCTTGATGCATGCCAATTCTTTATTCAGCCACATACGGATGGCAAGGAACTCCCCCTTTACCGCAACTGTACGATACACCATATGGATCACACTATCCTATGTTTTCAATGTCGTATGTTGGTCGTACAGTACGTGATTTCCTTCGTACGGCGGTTTTTTTTCCTTTGTCGTTCATACCTCTCTTGCCCGTACGGTCGTGCAGGTACTGAATATCTTTGTCGTACGGCCCCTTCTCGTACGACTTCTCAATTTGCGTGTTCTGCCTGCTATACAGTACCTCCCTTCCGTACAAGTGTTCTTGATGTCGTATTAACCCGTCGTATGGATGCACCTCCAGGTACGCTCGCGTGGGTCGTACGGCTTGATAGTACGACGATGCTCGTACGGCTGCTCCATACACTTCACCTACTATGTCGTACGGCTTACCTGTCACGTCGTACGGTTTAACTCATCCAGTCCTGGTTGCTGTAATCCGTATGTCGTACGGATTCTCCTTGAATGCACTTGCTTCCTGTTTCTTGAACCTCCTATTGTTACTCGTCCAGTCTTTCTTCCATTTTTTGTTTGGTTCCTGGTCGATGTCCTCATCCCCACTGTTGTTCCTCTTCACTCCTGAAGGATCGTTCTGAATTTTTATCTCCAAATCGTGCAACCACATACAGACGTGCGGAAGTCTTCTATAACATTCTTGTGCACAACATGTCCCTACGTACTCTAGGTCCCATATCTTGTCAACTAGCGGAGCGGGTCCCACCCCCTTATATCAGTCATCAATGTAGCGACCCCCATACTGTTGGTACCATTTCACGCTCTCTCTGTCAACCTCTAGTGGTCCCGCGGGGTTAGGGATCACCTGGTACAATGAATTGGGTCCGGCCTATACGTCGCCTGGCTGGGAGGTGATGACGAATAGATCCTCTATTTTCAGCACCATTTTTTAACAGGGACCTAGGGTTGCCCCATACACCTCTAAATCAAGCTCCTCCTCCAGGTCTACCGGTTTCTCCTCTTTATTTGCATTCTCTGCTCTCCTTCGGACCTCTGCTTCTTCATCAATATCATAAGCCACGTACCCTTCCCGAAGTCCTTCGTATGGGGCCCGCTTCTTCCAGTGCCCTGAAACCTGCACCCAAACAGTCAGGTCCCCAAAATACGCATTCATGAGGTACTTGTGGATCCTCGGGACCGCCACACCTTCCACACGTTTCGACACCAGTCGTTCCTCCATGGCCGTAAAGGGCTTTTCCCACTCTTCATCTCTCCGAAAGGGTTCCTTTATCACCGGGTCTTCTTCGACTTCCTTGTTCTGGCCAATGGTCCAGTGCCCCTTGGTGGCGTATCCCAGCAAGTTAATCTCAACGACAAGTTTTCTCTGTTCTTTGTAGATTTTCAGCTTGCAACCATTCATTGGGTCCCTGATTGGATTGTTGTCCAGAGTCGAGAGCTTCACTGCCCCGTTCTTACCGACGTCTCTGATCTTATAGGGTCCGAGCCAACGGACTTTAAACTTCCCTGGTTGAAGTTTGTTCCAGCCGTTATACTTCAAAACTAACTGCCCCGGCCGAAAGTTGGCCCATCATAGGTGCTGGTCATGCCAATGCTTCCGTCGACATTGCGCCACCTCCGTCGCCCATTGTGCCATCAGTCTTCGTTCGTCTAGTTTTATCAGGCCACCAAGCCTTGCACTCAAGCTCTCTTCGTCACTGAGCCTATTATCCACCGCCACCCGAAGGCTAGGTACGGTGTACTCAGCTGGTACTACTGCCTCCTGCCCGTACATGAGCTGGAACAGGGTATGCCCGGTAGTGACCTTGTATGTTGTACGGTATGCCCATAGCACGGCTGGTAGTCTTTCCTCCCAGTCTTCCTGCTCCACCCCACATGATTTGTAAATTATTGACACCAACACCTTGTTGGTTGCTTATGCCTGTCCATTAGCTCGGGGATAGTACGGACTAGAGAGGTTGTGAAATATTTTGAATTCTACGGTCATGGTACGAATTACTTGATTGACAAAGTGCACTCCCCTGTCACTAGTGATTTGAAGGGGTATCCCGTACCTTGTGACGACCTGTTCATACAAGAACTGTGCCATACTCAGAGCTGTGTTGTCCGGTAAGGCCCTCGCTTCTGCCCACTTGGTGAGGTATTCCGTAGCTACTACAATATATTTACACCTATGCATGCTACTTGGCTTCAAAGGTCCCACAAAGTCCAGATCCCATCATTCGAATAACTCCTACGGCTGTGAAGGGAAGAGAGGCATGAAATCCCTCTTGAGTGGTTTTCCCGCACATTGGCAAGTGTCACACCCAATCACCCACTCTCGAGCGTCGGTGTGTAGAGTTGGCCACCATAGGCCAGCCAAAAGCACTTTCCTGGCAGTTGCATCTGGTCCCATATGTCCGCCTGCTAACCCGTCGTGTGCTTCCTTCAACACACCGGAAATATAGCACATCTCCTTAGGATTTGGTCGAGACCCATTTTGTATAGCAGCCCATTGATTAGTTGGAAGGTCTTACTCTTCAGTACCAGCTTCCTCCGTTCCCCTAGAGGCAACTCCCTTGGAAATGTGGAGGTAGAGAGGTACTGGCCGATCTTTCAATACCAGGCCGGTAGTATTGCAATTTGGAACAAGTGTGCATCTGGAAAGTCCTCGTTCACCCCTTCGGCTGGTTCCCCTGATCTGGTCCTTGATAGTTGGTTGGCTATTAAATGGGACTTTCCTGGGCGAACGATAATGGTGAAGGTAAATTCCTGCAGGAGTAGTAGCCATCTACTTACCCTACCTTGGATGATTGGTTTATTTACCAGGTACATTAGTGCATGATGGTCCACATAAAATGTGAACGATGTGAACGACGTGGCCAACAGGTAGTGTCGAAACTTTTGTACAATGTACACCATCCCTAGTGCCTCCCGCTCTGTTGTGCTATAGTTTCATTCAGCCTTTGACAGGAGTCGATTGGCAAAGAAAACGGAATGGTCCAGCCCTTGTCTCCCTACCTACGCGAGGGTAGCACCAATTGCAAAGTTGGAGGCGTCGACATGTACATGAAACTCCTTATCCCAGTCCGGGTATACCAATATTGGTGCACTCACCAGCCGATCTTTCAATTCTTTGAAGGCTTCTTCCTGCTTTGTACCCCATACAAACGGCTCTCCCTTCCTTGTTAGCTTATTTAAGGGCCAGGAAACTTGTGCAAAGCCTTTGATAAACCTTCGGTAGTAGCCGACATGGCCCAAGAATGATTTCACCCATCACATTTGTTGGGCTCTCCATGTTGACAATCACTCCTATCTTGTCTGAGTTTGTCTTCAGACCTTCCTTACAAACAATGTGGCCAAGAAACTTCCCTTATGGTACCATAAACCTGCATTTCCTTGGGTTCAGAGCCAACCTAGCCTTTCGACACCTCTCCATACATTCTCCGAGAGCCTTCAAATGGGTGTCCTGGTCGCTAAAAATCGACCAGTCATCCAGGAATGCCTTGAAGTTTCCTATGGACATTTTGTCAAAGATGTGTAGAATTATTCTCTGGAAGGTTGTAGGTGCATTACATAGTCCGAAGGGCATGCGATTATAGGCGTACACCCCTTCCTCCACCACGAATGTGGTCTTCAGTTTGTCTTCTTCTGCAATACTTATCTGGTTCTATCCCGAGAACCCATCTAGGAATGTGTATATCTGCTGCTCGGCTACTTCCTCCAAGATGCTGTCAGTGAATGGAATCGGGAATAGATCTTTGATGCTTGCTGCGTTTACGTACCTGAAGTCCACGCATATCCTTATCTGATTAGCATCCTTTTTAAGAGAGATGACTATTGGGAAAACTCAGTCACTAGTTTCCACTTTGAATATGATCCCTGCTTCCAACATTTTATTGATTTCCTCGTTTACTTTGGCTGCGTAGTTTTCGTTCATCCTGTACGGTCTCCTTTGTACCGGTTGGGCTCCTGGTACAAGGGTTATGAGATGTACACACAGTTCCGGCGGTGCCCCCTTCAAGTCCTTGTATGTCCAAGCAAAGACGTCCTTGTATTCCAAAAATATCCTGAAAGCCGCCGCCTTCAGTATGGGGTTCCAGTCATCTCCTATGAGTATTACATGCGGGTCCTCATCCTTGCCTAGATTAATTTTTTCCACTCCCCTTTCCTCGTACTTGATAGGTTTGTCTCGTTCAAACTAGTGGGCCAACATGTCATCCACTCGTGCCATTCCCTCCTGGTATCTACCATACTCTGACGGAAATGACTGTCCGTCCATCCTGCCACTCGGTTCCCCAATCTCACATACTTGCAACATGTGGCACTCTGGGTGGAAGACCTCGTAGTCCTCCATCTGCCAATGGAAGAGCATGGCCAGCGAACTAGTTCCATCCTCGGAGCATCCGTCCAGTTCCAATACTCCTCCTTCGTTGGGTTCCCTCCCTCCTCTGTCTCCTTCGGAACCCCACTCCCATCTATTCAAGTCCTCCGAGTCGGAATCAGACGACGCAAGCTCTTCATTGACGAACTGATTCCTCAGGTCAACCACATACTTATGGCCTTCACTCTCGATTGAGAGTGTATTCTTCTTCCAGTTATGATTGGCTCTAGCCATGATCAGCCACCCCCTTCCCAGGAGGGCGTCGTACGCTTTTCTTTCCAGTGGGATGACTACAAAATCCAGAATGAATTGTTGTGTCCCGATCACTACCTTTTGTGCCATGAGAGTACCGAGAGGTTTGATACCGTGTTGGTCCGCACTGATGAGATGGAATGTTGGTGGCCAGAGAGTAGGCTTGCCAAGGCTTCTCCATGTTTCCTCCGGTAGTACGTTGACTCCGGACCCGCCATCCACAAAGGTGTTTGTGAGATTTTGTCCCATTATGTCCATCTCCACCACGGCAGGTTTTCGTCCAATGCTTACCGTGAGTAGCATAAGGTCCACGGCGTTCGTACCAAGTTCCTCCACCGGAGCTGTACTATGTGGTTTTGTCATCATTCGGTGTTCCTAGCTGACGGTGGTGTCACCGGCTGCATTTGTCAGGGCCATCCTGTAAAATTCCCTAACTAGGATTTGATACGAATCAGTTTGATAACCAAGACATCGTAGAGGATTGTTTGTGCAATATAACTAATGGTGGAAATAACCTCTTATACGATAACTCTTAGTTAGGTGTCTTCCCTTTTTGCATTGGTCTGAATATTATTTAAGTAATCACCACTAAATATACAGCTAGAACAGACACTGTAAACATGGAATCAATTAATGCTTTCAAGGGACAGAGATAGGTTTTGTATCATAGTGCACTTGGCTGGGCTTCTGTTGGTTAACTTCGCATCGAGTCATCAGAGTTCCCGATGTCAATAAATTGATGGGTCTAGTACTCTGCAGTCCGTATATACACCACAATGCCTCTTCCGTGATGATTAACTCCTTCCACGCTACACCCCAACGTTGCCACTATACTGTTGTGTCGTTTTATACAGAGGTCAAGACTTTAGTTTCTACAATGTAAGTGTATTGCTTTATCGATGTTTCTGCTATTCAACACATGTCGTGGCAACTTGGAGTCACCGTCGACCGCAAAAAGGAATAGAATCGGGTTTCTTTCCCCTGCGATTCTGCTGCACACACATGTCGTGCAATATCAGTCTCCCCGTCAACTGCGATAAACTGTGTGGCGTCGAATTATATTTCCGGTGACACACACGCTATGCAAATAATGGTATTCCCGTCAACTGTGATAAGTTGTGTGGTGCTGGGTTATACTTCTGGTGACTCTGCTCTATAATATACACTCCCGTGGTAACCTGGAACCCTTGGCAAGGTTCACTTCAATCTAGCAAATCGATTCTCTTCTAGAATCGTAAAACCAATAGGCCAGTTGAAAACTGACGAAAGGCAATATGGCTCTAAGTGTCACACACGCAGATTCAAATATTTCTTCCTCGCTTCTTCTTTTTATCAAATTTCGTGCCCCTCCTCTCGTGAGCCCATTCTTTATTTGACAATAGTTGGTTGAATTCCCGTAATCGTTAAGATTAATTACGGCTAAACTATTGCAACATATGACTTATAAATATTAATATAATTGCAACGTATGTTTTATAAATATTAATTACTTATATAAGTGAATGGAACTTTATATAAGATAATTAATATTCCATATATTCATAATCGCTTATTATGGGGACATGACAGTATCCCCTGCCTCGTGTTGCTTGCCCTCAAGCAACTCCAAAACTCTTTCATTTTCCCAAGTGGCATCATCTTGAGGCAGATTTTTCCATTTGATGAGATATTCCCTGATGGTCCTGTTCCGCAGTTTCCTGTCCCGTTTCTCCAAAATTACTTCTGGTATCATTTCAAGTTTCGCTTCGTCAGTCAAGGGAGGCAAGTCGTCGGATACTGACACCTGCTGCCCCAGAGCTTTCTTGAGACAAGATACATGAAATACATTATGTATTTTGCTAGCTACCGGTAAATCAAGTTCATACGCAACTCAGTCAACCTTCCGTACTACTTGATAGGGACCATAAAATCGAGGCTTAAGTTTTTCGGATCCACTACGTTTGAGAGAAGATTGCCGATAAGGTTGCAACCTGAGAAATACCAAATCTCCCACTTCAAAGTAGCGTTCAATTCCTTTTCTATCTGCATAGATTTTCTGTTGATTCTGAGCTCCTTGCAAATTCTCCTTAAGAGCTAACAGAATGTCTTGACTTTCTTGAAGCCTATCACGAGTTCTAGGTACATTGCTCTGCTCAAAAGTAACGTCAAGAAAAGAAAGTACATCATAGCCATATAATGCTTTGAAAAGAGACATACCAATTGATATGTGAAAGGTAGTATTATAACAATATTCACCCAAATATAACCAACGAACCCAAGCTTTTTGATGACTGGCTACATAGTTACGAAGATAACCTTCAATCCACTTGTTCACTATTTCCGTCTGCCCATCGGTTTGCGGATGATAACTGGTGCTATGATTCAACTCGGTACCTGTCAATCTGAAAAGCTCCCCCCAAAATATGCTCAAAAATCTGCTATCTCTATCACTGATTATAGTCTTTGGTAAACCATGTAATCTAAAAACCTCTCTGAAGAATAACTCTGCAATCTGAACCGCTGTAAACTCTGTAGTGATACGAAAGAGGTGTGCAAATTTAGTTAATCTATCAACCACGACAAATATACAATCTTTACCTTGGGATTTCGGTAAACCTGTGATGAAATCCATGGATATACTTTCCCATTTCTGGTCTGGTATAGGTAGTGGCTGTAGTACCGGCAGGATACGTTTGTTCTGCTTTATTTTGTTGGCAGGTGGTGCGTTCCTTGACATAGCGTAGGACATCGTTTTTTAAGCCCTTCCAAGTGAACCTTTCTCTTACCTGACGATATGTTTTGAAGTATCCAAGATGCCCTGCTAGAAGAATATCATGCATAGATTGGAGAATCTTTTCTTTAACTTCGATCCTGAAGTTAAATAAATCCTGTCTTTGTAATAAATAACATCATTAACAACTTTATATTTATCATCCTCTATATTACCTTCTAGCAAATCACATGCAAAAGAATCCTTTGAATACTCAACTAGCAATAAAGACTTCCAATCAGCTATTACGACAGATAAAGCATTGATTTCAGGCCTTTTAGATAAAGCACCAACAACAACATTATTTTTACCTTTTACATATTCAATCTCAAAATCATAAGCTTGAATTTTACTGATCCACTTCTGTCGCCTGTCATTTAAGTCTTTTTGTCCCAAGAAATATCTCAAACTGTTATGGTCAGTTTTCACCACAAATCTACTACTAACCAAATATTGTCTAAATTTTGTCAATGCATGCATGATCGCCAACATTTCTTTATCATAGATAGAATATAATTTCTCAAGTTTATTAAGTTTCCTGCTTTCATAAACTATAGGATGTTTGTTCTGCATTAAAACTGCCCATATTCCATCACCAGAAGCATCACATTCCACCACAAAAGGCTGATTAAAATCTGGAAGAGCAAGTACCGGACAAGAACTCATTACCTCTTTAAGTTTCTCAAATACCTATTGAGCTTCCTCAGTCCATCTAAATGCCCCTTTTTTGGTAAGATCTGTCAAGGGTGCCCCAAGTTGTGAAAAACCTTTGACAAACCTCCTGTAATAACTGCATAAACCAAAGAATCCCCTTAACTCTGTAAGATTCCGTGGTGGTGGCCATTCCAAAATGGCTCTTATCTTCTCTTGATGAACCTGTACCCCTATTGCACTGATCATATGCCCTAAATACAAAATTTCAGTCATTCCAAATTCACATTTTGACGCCTTTGCATACAATGATTGTGATTCCATAATACCAAGAATTATATCAATATGTTTCAAATGTTCTTCCCAAGTCTTACTATAAATCAATACATCATCGAAGAATACCAGCAAAAATCTCCTTAACTGTTTGTTAAAAATATGATTCATACAGGACTAAAATGTTGCTGGAGCATTTGTTAGACCAAACGGCATAACCAAGAGTTCATAATGACCATAATGACAGCGGAAAGCAGTTTTATGAATGTCTTGTTCCCTTAATTTAATCTGATGATATCCTGATCTCAAATCAATTTTAGAAAAATAAATAGCACCATGCAATTCATCTAACAATTCATCAATTCGAGGAATTGGATACCTGTTTTTGATTGTTTTCTTGTTAAGAGCTTTGTAGTCAATACACATTTGAAGAGTTCCGTCCTTTTTGACCAACACTACAGATGAAGCAAAAGGACTAGAACTAGGTCTGATATGTCCCATATCCAATAACTCCTTAATTGCCTTTTCTATTTCATCCCTGAATGTTTTAGGGTGTCTGTAAGGAGTAGTAATCACTGGTTTAGCACATTCTTCTAATTCAATAGTATGTTCAAAACCTCTATCAAGTGGAACTCCTGGAGGAATATCACTAAAAACCAAATGATGTGAATCTAATACTATTAACAAATCATCTTGATAAAATTTAGATTCAAAGCCTGATACCTTGTTGGAGATTAAACATTGTGCTGACCATACCACATCTCCATGTCTAAAAATAGCTTCCATTCTTTTCACACTGACGATCCTGGGGTCACCGTTAGACATACCACAAAGGACTACCTTCTTATCATCAATTTTAAAAGAGAATTCCATTCTTTTAAAGCTCTGTGTAAATTCATCTAATGTTTCCATCCACTGTATGCCCAAAACAACATTAGTATCAGCCAAATCAATCACATAGAAATCATCAGTGACAGTGTAATTGCCAAGAATAATATTCAATTTAGAAACTTTACGAGAACTAGACATATTAGTTCCACCTGCTACTCTAACATCAAATCCCTCATGTTTTTCTGTCTACAAACCACGTTTTTTCTGCGAGTGCTGCATCTATAAAATTGTGAGTAGAACCACTATCAAGCATAACAATTACACGTTGTCCATTCAAAACTCCTCTAACCCTGAAAATATTATAATGTGGGGTTCCTGTCATGGATGCTATTACTCCTTCTCTTTGCTTGGTACCCGTTTCTGACTCAGTGTTCTGTGGTGCTCGTCCTATGTTAGGATCAACATTCTCGTCATCCTCACTGTCAGACATAACCTCAATATAATGAATTTTCCCCTTCCCTAAACATCGATGTCCTGGCTGCCATGCTTCCCTAAAACTGAAACAAAAAAAAATTTCTTCTGAGCTCTTCTCTTTCCTCTTTATCTAGCCTGTTTTTAGGGAAATCATCTTTGTTGAAAGATTGTTTGTCTTTTTCTGGTTTAGGAGGTGGTCCTTTGTTAAAAAAAATTCCTTTAGAGGATGGTTCCAATTCTCTTGCCCTTTTGACAGTTGTTTGTAAAGTAAGGGGGTTTAAAGATTTAACCCACCTTTTGAGGGAGTCAAACAACCCATCTATAAATATCACAATCTTCTGTCTTTCTGAAATTTCAGTAACTAAGACAGCCAATTTTTCAAATTCAAAGATATATTGTTCAACAGATCCAGTTTGCTTAAGTTGAGTCAGGTCCTTAAGGTGTAATTCAGGGTCTTTAGAATCAAACCTATCAATAAGTTTCTCAGTAAACTCAACATAAGTGCCTATCAAATTATGGCCCAAGGTTATTTGTCCATGATGCCACCATTCATGTGCTACACCGTCAAGATGTAGTGCAGCATATTTAATTGCTTCTTCTTCCATCATAGGGTTTAATTGAAAGTATGTATCTAGTTTTTGTACCCAAGCCCGTGCAGTTGTCTTTCCTAAACCATCAAAATAAGGAATGGACATTTTCCCATTTTTTCTTTGTAATTCACTGTTATTTCCTCGCTGTCCTCTAGGCCTATGTTTCATTCTCACATCTAAATATTCTCTAAATGTCATGGATGATCTGAATTCTTCACCGGAACCTAACCAGTCTTGATGTATTTCTTCCTAAATTTCTCTTATTGTAGGTTCATTCTCAAGTGGCTGGTTTCTAGCAGTAAATGTAGGCATAAATGGTCTTGCTGTTCCTATTCTTTCTGGCTGATTATTAACTGACTGTTCATCTCTTCCCCCATTATTTTGATGTTGATTATTTTGTCTTCCATTATTTTGGTGCTGATTAATACTACTAGCCATAAACTGGGTCATCAAGTTGGTCATTCTACTAATATTATCCTACATATCTTGCTGACTTCTGATCAATGCAGCCAATAAATCCCTATTGTTATCCGGGTCTCCCATGTTGGTTTGAAAAATAAATTCCTCGTCTGTTTTTGTGTGGCTATCCTCAATCTCAAATGGAATTGATGAACTATTTTGTACTAAAGGAAAATTTGGAAACCTGTTTTCACGGGCCCTAGTACTTCGGAAATTATAATTTCCTTGGTGCATAATCAATTGTGTATTAAGTTTTCATGAAGTCTCAATACTCTACAGGCTGGCAGGACACAAAAAGCTCTGATACCACTGTAAAATTCCCTAGCTAGGATTTGATACCAATCAGTTTGATAACCAAGACATCGCAGAGGATTGTTTGTGCAATATAACTAATGGTGGAAATAACCTCTTATACAATAACTCTTAGTTAGGTGTCTTCCCTTTTTGCATTGGTCTGAATATTATTTAAGTAATCACCACTAAATATACAGCTAGAACAGACACTGTAAACATGGAATCATTTAATGCTTTCAAGGGACAGAGATAAGTTTTGTATCATAATGCACCTAGCTGGGCTTCTGTTGGTTAACTTCGCATCGAGTCATTAGAGTTCCCAATGTCAATAAGTTGATGGGTCTGGTACTCTACAGTCCGTATATACACCACGATGCCTCTTCCGTGATGATTAACTCCTTCCACGCTACACCCTGACGTTGCCACTATACTGCTGTGTCGTTTTATACAGAGGTCAAGACTTCGGTTTCTGCAATGTGAGTGTATTGCTTTATCGATGTTTTCGCTATTCAACACATATCGTGGCAGCTTGGAGTCACCGCTGACCGCAAAAAGGAATAGAATCGGGTTTCCTTCCCCCGCGATTCCGCTGCACACACATGCCGTGCAATATCAGTCTCCTCGTCAACTGCGATAAACTATGTGGCGTCGAATTATATTTCCGGTGACACACGCTATGCAAATAATGGTATTCCTGTCAACTGTGATAAGTTGTGTGGCGCTGGGTTATACTTTCGGTGACTCTACTCTATAATATACACTCTCGTGGTAACCTGGAACCCTCGGCAAGGTTCACTTCAATCTAGCAAATCAATTCTCTCCCAAAAT
The DNA here is from genome assembly GCF_030272615.1 of Cryptomeria japonica. Classification (NCBI taxonomy): domain Eukaryota; kingdom Viridiplantae; phylum Streptophyta; class Pinopsida; order Cupressales; family Cupressaceae; genus Cryptomeria; species Cryptomeria japonica. Next base: position 35,314,238 of record NC_081407.1, read on the forward strand.
CGTAAAACCAATAGGCCAGTTGAAAACTGACGAAAGGCAATATGGCTCTGAGTGTCTCACACGCAAATTCGAATATTTCTTCCTCGCTTCTTTTTATCAAATTCCATGCCCCTCCTCACGTGAGCCCATTCTTTATTTGACAATAGTTGGTTGAATTCCCGTAATCGTTAAGATTAATTACGGCTAAACTATTGCAACATATGACTTATAAATATTAATATGATTGCAAGGTATGTTTTATAATTATTAATTATTTATATAAGTGAATGGAACTTTATATAAGATAATTAACATTCCATATATTCATAATCGCTTATTATGGGGACATGACACATCCTCAACTGTGGCATGGTTTGTAGAAGGTCGGATACCCGTACGGGTATTGTGGTCTATAACATCTGCTTAATGATAGTTTTCTCCGGTCTTGACCGGAGTGGTGTATTGGCAACCGGGTGCGAGGCCCTCCGCTCTTATGCCATTGCCCGCTCGATATCCGCCCTAGCCTCCTAGAGTCTTTCCTTCTCCGTGCGAGGGTCAGGATACATGGCTTTTTTGTTTTGCAATCTTGTGATTGCCAATACGCCTTCCCTCTGTCCTTCCACCTCCAGCATATTCACCCCTTTTTGCCTTGGACAGTCTATGTCCTCATGATTCCCTGGACCGCACCATTTGCACAGCAAACTTCCTGCGTCACCCCCATTTTGACATTCCCATGCAAAGTGACCCCATTTGTTGCACTTTCTGCATTGAATCATGGGTCGTCCCTTCGTGTCGTATTGAATTCTACTTGTTGGCGTGTTATTATTGGACCTGTTGTTACCCGCCGATTGTTTCTGCACCCTCTAGGAGAAACGTCAAAGTTTGCTACCGGCTTCGAAGGTGTCGCTGGTGGTGTGACTTGGTTGGGTTGGGCGTAGAGCCCTTGTGTGCTCCGTTTTTTCAAGTTGTACGGGCATTCCTTAATGGAATGTCCCATTACTTGGCAGATGTTACAGAAGGCTTTGCGGGGACAACTCCCCTTAGTGTGTCCTTCCGTCTTGCAGTCGGTGCACCGTCGCTCCTTTCCTTCCATACCACCTTCTTTGTCAACCTTTACTTCTTTCATCATTCTCATCATATCCCTTCGAAGTGCTTGCACGGTGCTCCGTGTTTTCAAGTTGTACAGGCATTCCTTAATGGAATGTCCCATTACTTGGCAGATGTTACAGAAGGCTTTGCGAGGACAACTCCCCTTAGTGTGTCCTTCCGTCTTGCAGTCAGTGCACCATCGCTCCTTTCCTTCCCTACCACCTTCTTTGTCAACCTTTACTTCTTTCATCATTCTCATCATATCCCTTCGAAGTGCTAGCACGGTTTTGGACTCCCCATCACTGTCTTCATCCGTACTATCACCATCGCTCACTCGGCGCTTCCCTCGAGATGTCTTATTTTCGCTTTCAGTATCCATCGCACGGTTGTATGCTTCATCATATGAGGGCGGGGGGACCACCTTCATCTTCTGTCTGAGGGATGGTACCAATCCTTCAACAAACCATCTCTTCTTGAGGCCATCAGCCGGCTGGTTCTCCATTTTATTGAGCAGTTCCCTCAGCCTTCTACTATATGTCCACACACTTTCACTTTATCCCTTGGTATTGTAAGTGTCCGCCACAATTTCATTGTCGTCCCATAGGAGTTTGAACTCCTCTTCGAAAGCCTTCTTCAAACTGTTCCAGGACGTTTTATACTTGGCATCCAGGTTCGTATACCAGTCAATGGCTATTCCTCGCAGAGTGGCTGGGAATGCCTTCAACCAGTAATCCCGGTCGTCCTAGCCATTTGCCTCCCAAATGGTCACGCATGTCTTACAATGTCGTACGGGATCCTCCGACCCGTCGCCCATGAATTTTGGAAGCTTTTGTTTCTCCGAGGTGTGTGCCATTGTTCTTGCCTAGAGGGTTTTATGTAGCGCTTGGAAGTGACTATATGCTGGAAAGGTATTATGTGTCCGTGAGGTACCGTACGCTCTTGGTCTGGTTGGGCCCTTGTCCGCAGGGCTTTGGTCACCCTCGCTCCTATTGTCCCTCCTTCCCGAGGTTTCTGGATCTAACCCTCCTATTTTGATGCCCTCTGACAAGCACAAATTCCTGATGCCAGATAATGTTGCTTCCAAAATAGTGGCGATCTCTTCATGCAGGTCACGTATCGCCTCCTCTCCTTGTTCAGAATATTCCGACGGGTTGCTCTGTGACTCAGCTCCGGAATCCTCTTCACTTGACGTCGAGTGTGGGGCCTGGTCGACGAGATCTTCCTCCACTACGTCTAGAAGTGGCAGGTTCATGGCAACCTCGACCAACTCCTTCCATGTACACGGCCTTTGTCTCTCCCGACTACGACTCCGACTTCTGTTGTGTATCTTCGGGCTCTTCAAGTTAGCAACCTCCCGTCGCCGTCTCCTTTCAGCCTATTCTTTTATGCGGAGAGATCTCCGTACCGTTCCCTCGTCTACTCCTTCAGTGGCAGTGCTACGTTTGTCCTTGTTTGGCCGTAGCGACATCAAGTGCCAGAGGTACAGCATCGACTAGCCTCCCTCTCCTCTTCCTCCCTATGGCTCCACTCCTCGTACCTTCGGAGTACATGTTGCCGACAGAGTTCTCGTGCAGTTTCCTCCCTTCGGTCTTGAAGTGTAATCAGATTTCTGGCAAGTAACCTTGGAATACTTCCGAGCAAGTCAAAGACGGGAGTGCTAACGGTGAGTTCACCACGTACCGTGCCTTCAAAGGCGGCTCTCTCTCGAGCCTCTCTCTGCACGTACTACATGACCAACACATCCCACAATTCTACCAAGTCTGCCATCAACTGATCCTCTTGTGCCTCTTCCACAGTACTCTCTTCGTGCGTGTCGCTGTCCACGACAATTAATTGTTGGTTGAATGGCCGGCCCATTAATTCCTTCCGCCTATCGCCATAGTTATCTCTAGGTTCGTTCAGGAAACGGCGCCAAAATGTTTAGTCCTTAATGTAAGGTTGGTAAAACTCACAGATAACACAGTGTTCTCCACACATACCAATTATTCATGTACCAGTACATCCATATGTCACAGCATAAGTAATAATGATAAACAACTAGACCAGAAGAGTTACATCTTTATTGATTGATCCGGAATATATCCATACATCCTCTCCCCTGCCGAGGTTCCATCCAAACAATATATAGACCTTGCCAACCGTCACCAACTCCTAACTACCCGACAGGAACCTCTCGGCGACGCAATATAACCATAAACACAATTATAATTATTATTCTTACTACATGAGTTATTTTACCCCTAACAATCACTTTAATAAGTATTCTTATTATTACATGTACACATTTACTCTTAATTTTCATTAATAAATAATACTTATTTATTGATTGGTATTTTATCACTTAATTAATTTTATTTACTTTGATAATATTTATTAAGTGAAAAAATAAAAACCACTAAATAAGTATCATCTATTAATGAAAATTAAAAGATGCATAACCTAGTCGAACACCCCAAAGCTTTCACGGGGGAAAAAGAAGAGAGAAAAATAAAACCCAAGCCAAAAAATGCCACTAAGGCAATCGATGATATTTTTAGGGAAAATGAAAACCTAAAGTATTTCATTTCCTCTCCTGTATTTGGCATTCGATTCCTTCCTTCTGGAAAATTTCTGCCGCCATGAGGGAGTTCGCAAGGGTTTTCTAAAAAAAAAGAAGGCACTGAGCATGGTGAAGAGCGCATTTTTGTTGCTTCTATGTGCTAGGCGCCACCATGGTTGATTTTCTGGTTCAAATTTCTGGAAATGATTGGAAGTTTTCTGACATTTTCATTCGCTGGCCACTTCAGGTAACCCCTTTCTTCAAAAATTCACTGTCTGAAACTCGAACAATATTACCTCTGTGCCTTTACACGAACTTCTCTTTTGATTGCACACAAAACATTTGAAGGGTTTTGTTCATGTTTTGACTGTATTCAGTGCCCCTGTGCATGATTCCTTCAGTATGCTGGGACTGAATCACTGTATACATTTTAGGCTGTATCTATTTTCTTTTGAAGTGCTGGAATACTCTTATTGTGACAATACTGCTCTTTGATATTCTTTCATGAATGTTACCGAATAATGAGATCATGCCAGGTTATTCTCCTTTGATAAGCACTATCAAAACTCAACATATATCATGATTTCATTGTTTCTAGAAGAACCGCTTCTATTCATTATTGTTGCTGTCAATAAATCTGGTTTATGACCGAGAACTAAATCTTATGGATTTGAAAGGTCTTTTCATGGAATCTTCCACGGCTCCTTGACCTCTATGACTGTACCCTAGGGTTTCAAATCCTCAATCAAAGCTTTAAACACTGCCCTATGAGGACCGTAGCCTGCACTTATTCTTTTATTGTTTATACTCAACTCCTACTTGCTTAGGGACTGCAATCTTAATGGACTGTAACAGTGAGGATTGTGGGAGCTATTATACCTTTGAATATGGATACCTTGCTGTCTCTCATGTTTGTCTTGTAGGATTCAATGCACCTTTCAAGCTTTTGACAGTGATCTCTTAGTCTCATTTGATCTATCATTGTCTTTGAAAGTTATCATAAGATGAATGAATTGGCACTGTTCTTTCTGAAGATTTTTATCAAAACTCTTTACGACTGCCCCTATGAGCAGCTCACTATAATGATAAGGAAAAATACTTTACTGCTCTCTTTGTATGACGTGGACCTCATGAACACTTTTGATTGTAGTGCTGCACTTATGAGTAGCATTTATCCTCTGTCCTTTGAAGATTAGATTGCTGCTCTTAAAATACCTCAATATCTTCTTCCTACGATGATGATCTCCAGGCTACTATTGAAGTTTGCCCTTTGGGGATGAATAGCTGTGACTGTATTTGAAGTTTAAAAGCATTTTTATGACTGTATTTTTGTAGGCCCTATGTGATGAAGGACTGCAATCTCTTTGTTCCTATGCTGCTCTAAGGGTTGCTCACTGTCCTAGACTACTCCTCAGATGATTACATACCGTGAATATCTTCTTCATGATTGTCTTTGATCATATAACAGTGATATCATTATTGATGCTCATGAGTGCCTTTGATCATCTTCAAACCCCCCTTTGGCTGTAAGCATGTATTTTGATCCTTGGATAGGACTATGGCTGACTTCATTGTTAGCTCACCATGCTTGTCCTTTTTTGAGACAGACTGCATTTTGATCTACTGCTATGTAAACTGTGATGTGATGCTTTAACCATTGGATGACAGTAGACACAGCAGTAGACCAACATGTTGTGTTAAACACCTTGGGTGATCTCCTGCACTGGCATTCCAAAAGACATGCTTTCTCTCCTAACTACAATTATTATGACAATCATGCAAACTTCCTTATCTCTCTTGTATGATGGTCTCCGTGAATAAGTGTCCCTCGTTTATGACAGTATGCTGGTACTGACATCTAGGACCCGCATGTTCCTATCAGCTTACTGCCATGAGCAACAGGCATTCTTTTATTGTGACTACCGTAGGAGACGGGTAAAGATTGTTGCATCTTTGTCATAATAATCTGTCCTTAATATCACATGTTGAGCTCAACCCTCGTGGGAGCCCATTTACTCCACATGTTGTAATAATAACATCGAATGAAGACAAATGATACAATCACCTGCGCTTGATAGTTGGACTGGGAACATTTTGTTGTAATAATAACATCGAATGTAGCTGGAAGTCTACTGCTGGAGGAGATTGGCATGATTTGAAGCAAGTTAAGCCAGCGCTTGATAGTTGGACTGGGAACATTTTGTAGTAGACGTGGCAGTATGAAGGTGTGAGTACTCTCTATATCAAAAGTCAATCCTGAGTCCTCGGCATCAAGCTTTGCCTATCTCTCCGCAGTGTACTAAATTTCGAATCAGCATATCAACAATATGTATTTTTCAGACCTGTGCGTGGGAGCTCTTGGACAGCAAACTTAATCTTTAAAATGTAATTTTCAGTTATTCTGAGACCATTCGGTACCCATTAAACCCATCGGTTGCTGAGCCAATGTAATGCTACAAAATTATGATCAGATTGTATGATTTTTACGTAGTCTGAGTTTTCTGAAAAGGTCATGAAACTATATTTCTGTCATTGCATATCATTCTTAAGTCTTGTTATATCTGAGACAAACTTCTGCAAATGCGGGGTCTGATTTATTAGCTGTTGTAACTTGGGTATTCATATCTGCTTAAGTATTTGTTTTGAAATCAGTGCAGCAGAATATCTATTTGTTATTATTTTCTGATCTTAATCTCATTTAAGTCGAATGCAAATTCTTAATATTATTATGAGAACTCTATCAAGAATACATGATATTCTCCATGAATACAAATGTTTGGCAAATGCTCATATGGAAAAAAAAGGCAAAAATAAGGTGATTGAAACAGTCTGTTTGCCAACTTTTTGACATAATGCTTGAGCCATTAACCTTGAAAAGTGATTTGAAAATGAGCAAAAATTATAGCAAACAGAACTGGTTACTACAGTGGTATCAGAGCACAAAGTATCCTGCCAGCCTGTTCAAGTATTGGATTCATTATCAGTTGCAGCAGAGTGATGGATTTTACAGTGAGAGATGTCCATTCAGGAATGCATGACAAAATTGATGCAAAGCTTTTAAAATTATACCACGACTCTAATAAAATCATTAGAGCATCCTGAGTTGCCTGAGTTGTTGGAACCTAACTTATCAAGTGACAGGAAAAATGAAGAGTCGTCATTAAAGAAAAAAGATGAGTCCAAACAAATCATTCAGCAGGTGGATGAAGAAAAGTTCATGACAAATCATTTGAATGGAGAGATTTCTTCACCTCATAAGGAGTATATAATAGAGCCCTTGAATGATTCTTTTGACATGTATGCAGCTACTTTTGATGAGGATGTGCACAATGAAAAGGACAAAACAGCAGCCTTTGGTTTGAGTTCAGACATTTCTAGTGATGTTGGTTCAGATTAATATCAATTGAATGTTCATACTCAGTCTTGGCAGAGGAGTGTTTATGAAGACATCAGTGCTAGTGAGTTTGGGAGTGACTCATTCACTAAGACAACCACTCATGGGAGCACAATGATCATTTTTTCTCTTAACAAAGCAATCAGCCCTTTGACACATGGGATCTGGATGTGTTGGCACCTAAGTATGATGAGGATCCTACATGAGATGAATTTCCTTTTGATTGTGACGATGTTCTGATTTTTGAGCATAATGCATGCATGGAGGATGGCATTGATGATTTTGATGATTATCATAAAAACAAAATCAGACTTATCATTGCTTAGAGCTGATTTTGAGCAAAGCCTTCATGATATTGTTGGTCCACATTCTGTTGTTAAGCATCTTCATAATAGAGAGGCACAGGTGACTTGGGACAGCTATGGAGTTACTGCTAATGGGTATGACATAGGGTCGGATTTTGGTATTCATCATGACATCAGTTTTCTTGATTTGCATTAAAATGGTTGTAAGAATCAATTTGTGGTGTTTGTTGATAACCCATTGTTTGAGATAGGTGTTGAGAAGATATATGACAATCCAATTTATGAGTTGGAAGATGGAACATCACTTGGTTCTAGCATTACACTTGGTGAAAAGAGCAAGGTGTGGGATCTAGGAGAAGATTCAGAATGTGAGTTGGAGTATGGTATTCAGCCTGCTGTTGGTCTTGGTTGACATTATGAGTTGATTGGTTACCCCTCGTGGGAGACCACTCGATATGTGATATGCAAATGGGGAATCAGATGAAATTTGTATTTTGAGTGTTATGACACTAGGAGTTGTATTCTCTTCATGGGATATTCTGATTCATGGAGACTTCTTCAATTCTACTTTTGAAAAGTTTCCTGTCAATGTTATTGAGCTTGCTGGAATTTTCAGAACAGCAGCAAGGAAAAGTGATTTCAAGCTTGACACTTTGGTATCTCTGGAGAAAGAAGTATTCAAATTTTAAACATGACATCTACATGTTTAACAGTCCATCCTTTTGATTGAGTGATGTTATATATAATACTAGTCTTTCTTTGGGGATCTTTTTGAAGGTAACAATTGTTCCTTGCACCTCAGTTGTTGATGCTTTCATGGATGGGTTACATGAGACTACCAAAAAGGTCACAAACATCCATGTTGAGTATGATGTTTTTGTTTTTGATGGCAGTTCAAGTTATGATGTTTTCATTTTTTATGGCACTTGGAGTTTTGATGTGGTGTTGGAAATCATTCTTGGTTGGGTATCCATGATTTGGATCTTCAACAAGAATTAATGGATCTTAAAGGGGTGGTAGGAGTGATCTTTGGAACGATAAGGATCAAAAATTCAGATTTGGTAGTGCTGTTCATTTTCTTACCAGCCATCTTGTGATTCCATTTGTTCATCTACAAATGGACTGGAGAGAAACATTAAGGATTGGAGCATTGAACGAATGATCACTGTTGGGAGTGTCACTTGACAAAGAATGAATCAGAATTTCAATTTTGAGCTTGCTGATTGGTTGCAGGTCACTTATCATCATGGTTTCCTCTCATTGAGGGGAGTTGGCACATTATTTTTTGTCAGATGAGTGAAGATTTTCAGTTGGTGGTTGCTTGAAAGTGTTTTCCAAGCACTTTTGAGTTGATTTGGTGCAGCCTTATGCTTATACTTGGGAGTTTCATTGGTACTGTTGTTGTCCTTTGTGTAGAGCACTAAAATCATACTGTACTTCGCTGATTTCAGTTATGAACAGCAGTAGTTATTGTTTATTTCAGACCCTCCAAACTCAGGGAGTTCATGTTATGAAGGTTTGCATTGTAAGCTTTGACAGTTTACCCTCGGAGTTGGTTCGGGACAACGAAATTCTATATGCTAAGTTCATCTCTCAAGGGGCCTTGGAGTTGTTACAGTGAGTGTTAGCACCACTGTCCACTTTCCAATCAGCCTATACATGACTTCAGTCCTTGAGACACAAACGAGTTGGATGGCTTCTTTTGATCAGTATGAAACAGATGTGGCTGGTTAGTAGAGGTGTTTTGATCTTAGAAGATGACTCTTCAGCTACATTCATACTCATGTCTCCTATGTTTTCTGTAGGATTTCAGATTTGTTACCACTGCCCCTACAATTTCATATTGGTTATGGAGAGACCTTTTCATGAGCAGATTGTTTGCCACATACGGGTAAACGTTTAAATGCAGAAAGTAAATGCACAGAACATAATGAGAATATATTTAAGAACTGGTCTCTGTATTAATTCAACAGTCCATATACATCAAGTGCTTATAACATCACACCCAGATACGACTATCATGATGCTACTTCGAAGGAAAGGTATGCAATATATAATACCCGAAGGGGTGCGACCAACCGTCATGTCCAACTGCCCTTGGGGAAGACTAACTGACTGCCGAAACCCATAATTACCGACGACAACATAACATAATGATTATTCCCGACAACATCATCCCCACCAAGAAAAGAAGTCATCTCCGGACGACTTAATACAAAATAGAGATGATATTCATACATTAAACAGAATCAAGGTATAGAAGTGCAGGAACTGCTGACGCCAGTCGAGCCCGCAACTCATACACCCGTTGCGTCCTCGCCTAAAAACCTTTTTCTACTACCATCCGATGCTCAAGTACGGATTTCACCATTATTGCTTCCGCAAGGAGGTCGTTTTTTTTCCTTGACATCACAATCCTCCTGTGCCTAAACCAAACTTGTCTGCAAAACACGCTTTTTAGTCTCAGCCTCCACCAACTGCTACTCAATATGATACTGTCTCCCTAGCCAATTTGTCCTCGATAGCCACCTGCGCTACCCTCTCGGCATCCAACTGCTAGGTACGCTGAGCTAAGTCTCACGCTACTACTACCTCCAACCTGGTGGTCAGCTCCTCCAGAGCCCTCTGTGCATCCACCAAGGCAACCTCACGTCCAGTCGAGACATACTCCGAGTTCCTCAAAGCGTACCATTCATGCCTGGAAGTGGCCACAACCCTTTGGCACAAAGGCTAGGAGATGCCTCAAATCCTCCATCACACTCCCCAAAGGTTGATAACTGAATTGAATAACTCCCTGGTGTCGTACAACTTCACGTTCTTGCAATGCCTTCCTTCAAACTCTGTTTGTTCGCAACCTCCAAATTCGTCTCCCTCTACAGCTATGGCTTCCCCACCAATGCTTAGCTTCAAGCTTCTTTCTCACAGTACGGAACAACCACAACACTTACCGTGACTTTTCTGATGCCCTTCGCCCAACTCTATTGCCGGGAATAATCATTATGCTATGTTGTCATATTATGTTTATGTTGTCGTTGGTAATAATGAGTTACGGCGCTCAGTTAGTTAGCCGACGGGTAGGTAGTCGGAGTCGCGACGGTTGTGTCGCACCCCTTCGGCTGTTATATATTGCACTACCTTTCCTTCTTAGAGAATCATCATGATAGTCGTGTCAAATGTAATGTTATAAGCACTTGATGTACATGGACTGTTGAATTTATATAGAGACTGGTTATTTAATGTATTTCCATTATGTTCTGTGCATTTACTTTCTGCATTTAACCGTTTACCCGAGAGGGCAAACATTTGGCGCCGTTGCCTAGACGAACTCGGGAACGGAAGACACGGATGGCGCACAGACACAATGGGCTTACCCGTTGGTGAAGTAAACCCAGAGGCCGATGACGCGCGGATAGAACTTTACACAGGAGAAGACACGGCAACGCGAGAATTTTCAATTTTGCTCCAGGTAGCCATTCAAACATACGTTCGACGAGAAGCGGCGGAGGCAGAAATCCCACCAAGTGCCATGTGGACAGCGCTGGAGGTTAGCCCGGCAGTAAATCGGTTAATGAACCACCTCCCCCGGTTGCTTGCACAGGCATCGCTGGCACAACAGGCCCGCCTGGAGGAGATTGCCCAGGAAGAGCGACGACAACAAATCCTGCAATGCTACGAAGAGAACAGCCGACGGGAAACAGAGTGAGATGGCGCCAGGCCAGGAGGAAATTGAACCTTTGACTTATGCCCAATAGACTAAATAAGGACAAAAATAAAAAGATACAGAGTGACGAATGGGAAGTGGCACAAACCGCATTGAATCTCAGACAGCAGATAGAACGAAGGCGTAGGCTAAGGCAGCTTGCCGAGGGATGACCGGCCGAGGGGTTGCCCGAAGGGAACCCAGGAGGTGTCACGGAGTTTGCGGAGGCAGAGATAGACGGAGAGAACTACACTATTGTAGGGCTGCCAGAAGGAGTCACGGAGGGTGTCGAAGGAGAACTCTATAGTTCGCCAGAATACCACCGTAGGGTAAGAAGCCGCGAAGAGTTGGTGGAACAAACAAGGCGAAGTCTAAACCTGATCGACGCTACCAGAGACTTGCTAAAGAATTTGTCCATTTCAGAGGACAACTGGAGGGAGACAACCAACCGGAGGGAGACACCGGAAGGTGACGGTACGACCGAAGGTGCCGAGGAAGCACAAGGGTACCGTACGGGAGGCAATTTGATTGGTTCGGTGTCAGCAACTTTTTCCGGAGGACCCACGAGTGGAGGTTCAGTTGCAGGAGGCGGAGGATCGCCAGGTACAAGCACACAAGGAATTAGAGGAGCAAGACCTAGTGGTGGGATGGCGAGTAAACAAAAATTGCCAAAGTTCACAGGGGAGGGCAAGGAAGACCCCTTACTGCACTGCCGTACATGTGAAACCATTTGGTCCGCCAACGGAGTAACAGACCAGGATGACTGGGTACAACAGTTCCCAGCCACGTTACGAGGAGTTGCCATAGATTGCTACTCCGATGTGGACAAGCAAAAAGTGGCCACGTGGGCCAATCTACAGAAGGAATTCACGGGGGATTTTCGGTTGCTCCGTGATGATAATGAAATTGTAACAGAGATATACAGTACCAAACAAGGTACCAAGGAGACAGTACTGGCATACAATCGGAGGCTGAAAGAACTCTTGGGTAAAATGGAAAGCCAACCTGCAGATGGATTGAAGAAACGATGGTTCGTTGAAGGGTTGAAATCCTCCCTAAGGAGGAAGATGAAAATTGTACCCCCGACGTCATATGACGACGCTTATAATAGGGCGATGGACCTGGAGAGCGAACACAAAACATCAAACAAGAAGAAAAGTAATAAATCCTCATCCGAGGACGATGACTCTTCACAAGAAAGCAGCAGCGACGACGAGGCTGGCAAACGGGTGCAAGCGCTCCAGAAAGACATGGAGCGAATGAGAAAGGAATTCAAAATAATGAGAAGCACTGGTCGGAACGAAGGGGACATATGGTGCACTGAGTGCAAAGAGGAAGGGCACACAAAGGGTACTTGCCAAAAGAAGGCATTCTGTGAGATTTGCCAAGTGATGGGACACTCCACCAAGGAGTGCCCATACAACATGAAAACCCGAGGTACGCAAATGAACCAGGTGCTGTTCACAGAGCAGGCCACAACATACGCACCAGCGGGTACCGGCCAACATACTAACACAACGGCATCATCTGGAGGATACCGGGACAACAGACGCGGCGGCGGAAGGAATAGCAACAATAACAATAACAGAAGCCGTATCCAATATGACGCCAAGGGCCGGCCAATTATCCAATGTAGGGCCTGTAATCAGTGGGGGTACTCTGCCCGTGATTGCACGAAGGAAGCCACCCCTCAGCACCTCTACCGTTGGTGTGGGCCAGGCGACCATGAGGATGCAAATTGCTCGCAAGCAGGGGTTAATCTCCTCAACATTGAGAAGGCTGAGAAGACTGGTGAGAAAGAAGTACTGGCGATCACCCGCGCCCAGACGAAAAAAGCCACTTATCCCGACCCCCATACGGAGAAGGAGAGATTACGGGAGGCAAAGGCCAATATTGAACGTGAGATGACGACCGAACGACGGGACAACGAGGTGGCGAGTACATCATCCCGTACGGAAGCGGAAAATAACATCATTGGGCAAATCTTGCAGATGGAGGTGCCGATAAAGGTAAAAGACCTTCTAGACTCTATGCCACAATTGAGGACTGCCATCCTCACCAATGTGCAAAGCACCGCATTATCGAGTACACCACAGGTAGGGGTTCCCGCCATCGCATCGTCGAGTGCATCACAGGTAGGAGTTCCCACCACCGCATCGTCGAGTGCACCACAGGTAGGGGTTCCCGCCACCGCTACGAAGAGTACACCACAGGTGGAGGTTTCCGTCAACCCTTCGACTGACCCGACGTTACTAGCCGTGAGCAGTGGTAGACACCCAGCTGTGGTAGAAATGGGTATCCGTGGGACCATTCTGAAGGACACCGTTGTGGACGGGGGATCTGGGGTGAATGTACTACCAGAAGAAACATGGAAGCGGCTAGGGAAGCCCACCCTGTGGCCACCCACATTCAACCTGGTGGGAGCGGACCAACACGGCATTAAGCCACTCGGCCTGTTGATGGCCCAACAAGTGACAATTGGTACACAACCATTCTTGTTAGATTTCGTGGTTATTCCCTCGAAGAAAGGCTATGATGCCATCCTGGGGAGAGCGTGGTTGATCAACGCAAGGGTAAACCACAACTGGAAGAAAAATACACTTTCCATGGAGAAGGGAGGGCAGAAATATACCATTGACCTACACACCCAAGATGTCGGCGAAGAGCTCGCCTCTTCAGACTCGGACTCAGAGGACTCTAATAAAGGGGAAGAGGGTCCCGATGAAAGTAAGGGCAAGAACGCGATGGAGCCGAACAGTGAAGGGGTGCTCGAATTGGAGGGATGTTCTGAAGATGAGGTATGCTCACTTAACGGGCTCTTCCACTGGCAAATGGAGGATTACGAAATGTTCCAAAGCTATAGGCTTGAAGTAGAGGAACTAGAGCAACCAACAGAGGTGTACTTGCCGGAATACAAAGAATATTGGAAGGGAGACGCCCCAAACCCTGGCGACGTAGATAATCTGAAGAGTGTTGGCAATGATTGGAACCCTATGTGGAAGACCACAGTCTTCAAAATCTTTATTATTCTTCTTCTTCTTATGTACGGGAAGGAGACCGTGGTCCCTGTAGAATTTGTGGTTCCAGGTCTTCGGATGGCCATGGAAAATAAACTTGCCACCAATAGGCCCAAATTGAAACCCTACCACGCGAAGCGCGCAAGGGAACCGAGAGGCCGGGCAGGCGACTCGCCAGGGACAGGACCAAAACGGGAGACTCTCGGGCGAGGCAAACCGAGAAGGATGAAGGGCGATCCCAGAGATAGGGGACCCGAGCCGAAGACTCTCTAGACAATTAAATTAAGAAATCGAAAAAAGAAAAAAAACGTACGATCGTATGACAGGTGATCGTACAGTCAAAAATTTATTTAAAACACCGTACGGTCGTACGAGACAGTTAACTGCACGACAGGAAAATAAATTTGTGAAAAAAACACCACTGTACGGGGCCGTACGGCTGGAAGAAAGAAAGAAAAACGTACGGTCGTATGGCAGGCGACCATACGATCAAAAAATTATTTTAAAAAATTGGAGGAAAAAAACCGTACGGTCGTACGACAGCGACCGTACGGTCAAATTTTTTTTAAAAAAAAGAAAAAGAAGAAAAAAGGAACAAACCACCGTACGGCGGTGACCACCGTGCGGTGGTAACACCGACGGTGACCACCATGAGGTGGGCCACCCCGGCGGTGGCAACACCGACGGCGACCACCGTGCGGTGGTAACACCGCCGGTGGCCCACCGTAACACCGACGGTGACCACCGTGCGGTGGGCCACCCCGGCGGTGGCAACACCGACGGCGACCACCGTGCGGTGGTAACACCGACGGCGACCACCGTGCGGTGGGCCACCGGCGGTGGTAACACCGTGCGGTGGGCCACCGGCAGTGGTAACACCGTACGGTGGACACTGACGGTGGATGCCATTGTGCGGTGGTCAACCGCACACCCAGCATAAATCCCCGCACACAAAGCCGCACAACAGCACAGTCGCCATGGTCCGTCATACGGTAGAGGGGTGTAGGCCGCACGGGAAGGTGACCGCATGATTGGGAAGGTGGCCGCACGATCGAAGGTGCCAGGGAGGTTGTTGGCCGGGGTGCCATCGGGGACATTACAATGCCTAAAAAATTAAAAATTAAAAATAAAAAAAAAAAAAAACGACGACGGAGGATTGAAAAATGATTCGATGACATCTGGAGCCTGGACACTGAAAATATTGGAGTGTAGAAGAAGGGTTTTGACATCATAAAATATCACAGAAATGACTCGCCCCAGGACCCCGCAAGGGGCGCTGCCCCTCGACCCCACGGGGGCGCTGCCCCAGACCCCGCGAGGGGCGCTGCCCCTTGACCCCGTTGGGGGCGTTGCCCCCAGACCCCAGTTTATTTTGAGCTACAGAAGACCACGGGAAGTGTTGTGGTTGTCCGTATTGTGAAAAAGAAGCCTGCAGCTAAGTATTGGCGGGGAAGCCATAAGCCGTAGAGGGAGACAGATTTGGAGGTTGGGAACAAACAGAGTTTGAGGGAAGACATTGCAGGTCCGCGCAGTTGTATGACACCAGGGAGTTATTCAGTTCAGTTTTTAGCCTTTGGGGAGTGTGATGGAGGATTTGAGGTGTCTCCTAGCCTTTGTGCCAGCGGGTTGTGGCCACCTCCAGGCATGACTGGTACGCTTTGAGGAACTCGGAGTATGTCTCGGCTGGACGTGAGGTTGCCTTGGTGGATGCACAGAGGGCTCAGGAGGAGCTGACCACCAGGTTGGAGGCAATAGTCGCGTGAGACTTAGTTCAGCGTACCCAGGAGTTGGATTCCGGGAGAGCAGCACGGGTGGCTATCGAGGACAAATTGGCTAGGGAGACAGTATCAATTGAGTAGCAGTTGGTGGAAGCTAAGACTGAAAAACGTGTTTTGCAGACAAGTTTGGGTTAGGCACAGGAGGACAATGATGGCAAAGGAAGCAATATTGGTGAAATCCGCACTTGAGCATCAGGTGGTAGCAGAAAAGGGTTTTCAGGCGAGGACGCAGGAAGTGTATAAGATCCGGGCCCGACTGGCGTCAATAGTTCCTGCCGTTCATCTCTATTTTGTATTAAGTCGTCGGAGTCGACTTCTTTTCTTGGGGGGGATGATGTTGCCGGGAATAATCATTATGTTATGTTGTCATATTATGTTTATGTTGTCGTTGGTAATAATGAGTTACGGCGCTCAGTTAGTTAGCCGACGGGTAGGTAGTTGGAGTCGCGACGGTTGTGTCGCACCCCTTCGGCTGTTATATATTGCACTACCTTTCCTTCTTAGAGAATCATCATGATAGTCGTGTCAAATGTAATGTTATAAGCACTTGATGTACATGGACTGTTGAATTAATATAGAGACTGGTTATTTAATGTATTTCCATTATGTTCTGTGCATTTACTTTTTGCATTTAACCGTTTACCCGAGAGGGCAAACAAACTCAAACAGTGTATTGCAGCTCAAAAATAAACTGTGGGTCTGGGGCAATGCCCTAGCAGGATCGAGGGGCAGTGCCCCTCACGAGGTCCAGGGGCAGCGCCAATTTACCACCTTCAGAACCACACGGAAGTCCATGGCGCACATCATTTTTGTGATATTTTAAGATGCCAAAAACCTTCTTCTCCACTCTCATTTTTTCAGCATCCCGGCTCCAAACTCCATTGAATGATTTGCAATTTGGTCGTCGTTTTTTTTTTTTCACGTGCCACCACCACCGTTTATCCCTGTCGTGCCGTGGTATTTTTCCTTTCACCCTCTTTTAAACTGTCACTGCCATGCTCCTTCAGGCCTACGAACTGTTATCTCACGAGCCCGTACAGAGGTTATCTGCCGGTGGAGTGAACCCGTACGGTGGCTGAGTCGTATGGCGACTGGGGTCACCCGAAGCTTGGTGTCATACGGTGATTGGTCTCCCATACGATGGCTGGGAAGGTCGTACAGTGGATGAATACCCGCCGAGTTCTGCCCTCAGAGGCCGGTGACCTCCGTCGACGATGGTGCACCGTACGGTGTCCCACCGCACGGGGTCCCACCACACAGTGATCTACTGTGGTGGTTCCACCGTACGGTGTCCCACTACAAGGGGTCCCACCACACGGTGGTCTCCCGTGGTGGTTCCACCATACAGTGGTTCCACCACCACTTGCAAAAAATATATATTTATTCATTTTTATTTTTTTTTCAAAGTTTTTTTTTCTTTTATTTTCAATTTATTTTCCTAATCTAATTGTCCAGAGAGTCTTCGGCTCGAGTCCCGTGCCTCTGGGATCGCCCTTCATCCTTCTCGGTTTGCCTCGCCCGAGAGTCTCCCGCTTTGGTCCTGTGCCTCTCGAGTCGCCTGCTCGGCCTCTCAGGTCCCCTTCCTCTTAGGTCCCCCTCCGAACTCTCGGGTGACCTTCCGGCCTCCCGGATCCCCTGCGTGCTTCTCATGGTAGGGTTTCAATTTGGACCCGTTGATGGCAAGTCTATTTTCAATGGCCATCTAAAGACCTGGAACCATAAATTCTATAGGGACAACGGTCTCCTTCCTGTACATAAGAAGAAGAAGAAGAAGAATAAAGATTTTGAAGGTTGCAGCCTTCCACACAGGGTTCCAATCATTGCCAACACCAATGATCTTGGGATTATCTACGTCACTGAGGTTTTTCTCCTTCAATTTTACCTCTTGATACCTGATGGATTCTTCTTTCAGGAACTGGTGTGCGGTGGTGTCACTCACACAGGCGTCTCCCTTCCAATATTCTCTGTATTCCAACAGGTACACCTCTGTTATTTGCTTTGGTTCCTCTACTTCAAGCTTGTAGCTCTGGAACATTTCGTGATCCTCCATCTGCCAATGGAAGAGCCCGTTCAATGACCCCGTCTGATCCTCAGAGCACTCTCCTAGTTTGAGAATCCCTTCGTCATTGGGCTCCATGCAGCCCCGTCCTTCGTCCCTCAGGTCGCCTTCTCCTTCACCCTCTGATTCCAATGATGATGCCAGTTCCTCACTAACCAACTCTGTCCCAAGGTCTATGATGAACTTCCTTCCTCCATTCTCCATAGACAGAGTGTTCTTCTTCCAGTTGCGGGTGGCCTTGGCTGCCACCAGCCACCCTCTCCCTAAGATCGCATCATACCCTTTTTTCTTTGGTGGGATTACCACGAAGTCCAGTATGAAGGGTTGCGCCCCGATGGTAACTTGTTGGCCCATCAATGTCCCGATGGGTTTGATTTCATGTTGATCTGCTCCCAGCAGATTGAATGTAGATGGCCACAGCATTGGCTTCCGCCAGGTTTCTTCTGGAAGAACATTCACTCCCAATCCACCATCGACGATGGTATCGGTTAGAATGGTGCCAAGGATACCCATCTCCAAAATGGCTGGGTTCCTTCTAGTGTTAACTGCCAGCAGCCTGGGGTCTATTGCAGACCACCCAAAGAACATCCATGCAGTGGTTGGTATTGGTGCGTGGTTAGGAGAGATTATTCAACAATGTCGTTAGTAATTGAGGCATTGTCCGGAGGAGGTCGTGTACCTTGACAGGCACCTCCAGTTTTGAAATTTGATTTAGTATAGCCTCCTCCACCTCTGGTCGGCTGGAAGTACCCGTCGCACCCTTCGCCTTCGCCCCCTCTCGTATCTCTTTCTAAATTTCTTCCCGTGTTTCCCGTACCCATTGCCTCTCTGTCTCCAAGTCTGGGCACATTGCTTGTCTAGCTTGGGCGCGGGTTACGGCCAGCACTTCCTCTTCTTTAGTTTCCTCCATATTGAGCAAGTTGACGCCAGACTTCGGGTAGGTGGCATCTTCGTGGTCTCCCGGTCTGCACCATTTGCACAAATATTGTGTGGCCTCTCCCTTCGGACAGTCTCGAGCGAACTGCCCCCACTGGCTGCAGGCTCTGCATTGTATCATCGGTTGGCCTTTGGAGTCGTATTGGATCCGGCTCCTTGTATTGTTATTGTTGTTATTGTTGTTTCGTCCTCCCCACCGGTTATCTCGGTAGCCTCCCGATGTTGCATGGTCGTTCGCCTGGGAGTTGTCGGTACTGCCCGATGTAGTTGGTTGTTCTTGCGTAAGTAATACTTGTTGGTTTTGTGTTTTCATGTTGTATGGGCACTCCTTGATGGAGTGTCTGATGAATACTAAGAGGGAGGGGTGAATTAGTATACCAAAAAATAAGGAACTCAAACACTTTGAGTCTAGTAGCAAACCGGTATAACAGTTTAACTAACAAACCGGTTAACACAAATGCAAACCAAACAACAAGTAAGGCATTCACCCACAGAAGCACAATCACCATAACATGAGATTTTGATGTGGAAACCTGTTGTGACCATTTCACACATCGCCCCATTGCAAATGGGGACCCCTGCTTTTTGCTTTCTAGGGTTTGTTTTCTAGGTCTTTTAGGGTTTTGTCTGTTAGCCTTTAATTTTCGAGTGTCGCCAAGGGGATCACCGGATAGCAGGTTCTGCTTGAGTGAGGTCAAGCTGATGAGTGATGAAGTCTGGAATGTCCTGATCCTGAAATTTGACTATCTGGAAAACTGATGAATCCTCCAAAAACTAGATTTTGCAATATAACTCCTGGAGGTCCGAAACCACTCTCAAACATCCTGAAAGTATATATGGAATATAACTTAAAGTATAAGTGACATTTCCTTCTCACTTATACTTAAATGTTATATTCCATAAAATGATCCTGGCGGAGAGTCTAAAATGTCAAATTTCGCTCCTGACCCTTCCAGAGGGTCCAAAGCGAATTTCGCTCATGACCCTTCCAGAGGGTCTAGAGCGAAATTCCTCATAACCACATTTTTGGCCTTCCTTCGACATGAGACTTTATTCCTAGCAAGATGAAAGATGAAAACCTACCTTGCAAAGAAGTTTCGAGTTGGAAAAATGATGATTTTTGGTCAAGAATGAAAATTTCGCTCCTGACCCTTCCAAAGGGTCCAGAGCGAATTTTCTCAAAATTACCCTTTGCTATCAAGTTTTGCTAAGGCAAGTATGGGACAAGGTGAAAATAGAAGGAATTGAGCCCAAATGAGAAAATTCGCTCCTGACCCTTCCAGAGGGTCCAGGGCGAAAATTCTTCAAACACCTATTTTCCCTGGCAAAATCAAGAGAAACTTGGGTTGAACATGCAAGGAGAAGTGTTTTTTTAGCCTTGAAGGTGAATTGAAGTTGAAAGGATAGAGGAACATGCTCAAAACTTGAAAATTGCTCCTGACCCTTCCAAAGGGTCCAGGGCGAAAAATCCTAAATCCACTTTTTTCTCCAAGTTTTGAATGAGACTAAGCCTGGACTACAGTGAAAAAGCCTATTTGGGATGCGTTGAAGGGGGTGTGAACTTTGAAAAATGAGAATTTTGAGCTCAGGAGAGAATTTCGCTCCTGACCCTTCCAAAGGGTCCAGAGCAAAATTCCCAAAAATGCAATGTTTCCTTCAAATTTTTGATGAGCTAGCCTAGTGATGGAGGTGAATGAACCCTGGAGATTGCCTTGAAGGAGTTTAATGATCAAACTAAGGTGAAATTTTGGCCTAAAATTGAAAATCGCTCCTGACCCTTCCAGAGGGTCCAGGGCGAAATCTTGAAGAAACTTCACTAAGCCTCAAACAAACCTTGATATTCCCAAATTTCGCCATACTTGCCAAATTCAAGACATTTGGGAGGTTGAATTAAATGTGCATTAATTGAGGCATTGGCAATTTAATAAATTAATTTTTAGGCCTTGAAATAATAAAAAAATTTACCTTGGAGGCACTAAAATTAATTTTTAAAATTAAAAAAATACAAATGAGCGCTCAAAAAACATTATTTTGCCTTTATAGGCAAGTCGGCCACCTTTTCAAGGAAATTTTATTTATTTTACCCCTTATTTGCCAAGTCGGCCTTGAAGGGAGTAGGGTGAGCGCTCTATATAATGGGGGAGTATTGCTTCAAGTTTCAAATCATTCATTCATCCCTTCTAAGTGCGAAATTGAGGAGCAATTTGAGGAGCGAAATCCAGCAGATTGGAGGTGAAATTTGCTAAGTGTTTGGAGGCTAGTGGAAAGCGAAGTTCTTTTGGAGGCTAATGGAGGCATAATTCATCCAAAGGAAGACCACAATTCAACCCTTGTCCAGCAAAATCCGGTCTTCTTTCATCATTTTCCAAGGTTTTATAGTTAGGCTTTCAAAGGAGAAGGTATGAAGAATCATTTTGAAGTTGTTCTTCAAGATTTATTTTGATTTCATTGCCATTAATTTGAAAAATTAGAATTCTGGATTTATCATGTCATTTCCAAATTAATATCTTAAATCATTCTCTTGGAAGATCCTAAATTCTATGCTTTAAGTTTTGATGCTCAAAGACTAACTTTAATCTTTTGTGTAGGCATCAAATGGCGACCCCAGAGTCGGAAGATCAACTACTTGGCGGACCCTCATCAAAGAAGATCAAGTCAGGACAAGGGCAACCTCCTCCCGTTTAGCATCGACAAGGACGGCCTTCTTCGATCAAGCATCATCAGGAATAACCTCTTCCAATCCAGCATTCCAAGGCGAGGTACATCATCATCCTGCACATCAAAGACAAAAGAAGTCAAAGCAAGGGTTCGTTGAAGAAGCAGATAGTTTCAGATGAATTAATTAAAGCTAGCTTCTCAGCATCATCGAATTGGATATCTACCAAGTTGCAAGTATCAAACAAGGTGGCATCCCAGTCATCACTCCTCCAGTCGGATTGGTCCACCTCAGCATGTCCAGATTCAATGTACCTGACTCATGGGAGATGGCACAAACTTCGATGTACCTACCCCGGCTATCCATTGGTCGAATATTCCAGAGAAGACGTGTCCAAATAATACAATTATTTCATTGGTCGGAATTAAGTTTGTTGTAACAAACCCTAATTAGGGTTTTCATTGTAGAATCTTGGCCATTGATCTCAGATTGATCTTAGCCATTGAATTGTATTAAGGGCACTATATAAGCCCCGGCTCTTCATTTGTAAAGGCTAAGAGAGAGGAGTTAGGAAATAGTGAGTCATTAATAGTTAGAAGGTGAATAGTCAATTGATAGAATAGCAATTAGAGTAGAATAGGAGGACAAGGCAAGAAATTGTTGCCATTGATTGTAAATAAACTCCATTTTCATTGAAGTAATGGTGAAGTGTGTCATTTCTTGCAATATGCATGGTTTCTTGTTGAATCTTCATTTCTAGATGGTAGATGATTAGGTTGAATGAAGAAAATTGTTGAATGCACTTGTGTGGAATCCGTCTAATCCAAACCACTAGCCTCTTGCTGATGGTAAGTGCGCCTTGCGTGGTCAACTGGAATAAAATGAGCTTAATCCTAAGTCGTTACACATCTATTGTTTCATGCATTATCTTGGATGGTGATCAATGTCTGATGGTGTACGATTTGAACATATTGGAAGCACCCCTTAGAAGATCGCATTGAGCTGGTGTCGAATTGTTCAAGCCTGATGGTGAGACCCAACCCAGTAGGACTCCGCCTAATCATTCATCCATCTTCTCGCATTCTAGGTAGTAGAGTAGACTTCCTAAACCTTGCATCTTTTGTCATTTGTTTGTCTTCCAGTTAGTTAATAGGACTTGTGATTCCAGCAAATCAGACGTTTAGGTCATTCAGTGCAAGTCCCCTTGTGATTCCAGCAAAATCACATCATACCGCGAAGAGCTTATCCACAAGTAGAGATCCTACAAAGAACCACCTTGAAGTCATCACGATTGATCCTTTTTGCGACATCTTCAGCATTCGGAGACTTTACTCAAGAGAGGATAAGGTACCTCTGGGTATTTTATTCTGTGTTTGGTCGTGTACAAAATACACATCAACAAAACCCAAATGGGAAAAACCACGGTGAGATGAAACTCACAAGTAACTATCTGCAGAATAGTAACCAAACCGGTTAGAGTCATACAATGTTCTCTACCAGAACAGATCCTGTTAGGAATCTCAATCTTTGTTAGGAGATAAGTCCGATTAAAGACTACCTTGTGAGAGGACTTCAGATCCACAGATGTGAATCACCTTGTTAGAGGATTTACAAAGGCTTTTCTGGGCCTACCCGATTAAGGGTTTCTGACTTGTCAAAGATGTGAGTGATCAACAAGTGAATGATCTAGCAAATAGCACAGTCTGCTTGGTTAGATCCATGATAGCTCATTGCTAATGCATTTCAACATTACTTCAATCTTCAGTAAATCCACACTCTGTTACAACACACAGACTTGATCTTGTCTATTAAGATCGCACATACAAGAACTCATCAACCACCAAAAACCCTAACAGCTACACATATTAAAACCCTAGACATGATGTCCTTAAAAGGAATCTAATTTCATGTCGGTCCAATAGGATTACATTGCAAGTTCCTAGGTTCATTGTATCTAGACACATTTGGTAACACGGCACAAAATCACCGTCAAAGCGTCGGTGCATGGTAACTCATCACAAAAATATATCAGTTGGTAACTC
This sequence comes from Cryptomeria japonica, assembly GCF_030272615.1. Taxonomy (NCBI): domain Eukaryota; kingdom Viridiplantae; phylum Streptophyta; class Pinopsida; order Cupressales; family Cupressaceae; genus Cryptomeria; species Cryptomeria japonica. Next base: position 35,337,732 of record NC_081407.1, read on the forward strand.
ATCACAAAGTATTACCGGTTTATACAACTTTACCGATTACCAGTTGGTAACTCAAAGTAATACCGGTTTGACTAATAAACAAATTACCGGTTTGACAAAAATGAAGAGTGGGAAAATGATAACTACCGCTTCTAGTTCCTTTGCTCTGTTCCGCTTGAGATCCTCGAACCGCTCGAGGTCTTCATGCCGCTTGAGATCGGTAAACACTTTCTCCAAGACACCGATAGTCTAAGGACTACAACATAATACCAGTTTGAAACAAATACCAGTTGAGCATAACTCATACATACAAAAAGTGATCTCATAGCAAGTGTGTGTCCATCAATGACAATCACAACATAATCATCAAAAATGCCAACAATCTCCCCCTTTGGCATTGATGGCAACACTTAGGAAAAATTTTGACATCTAAGTGTTTTACAAAAAAAATGTCATAGTCAAAATTACTCCCCCTAAGCATATACACTATCCCTTTGTGTATACTACCTTACAGAGATAAACATGAGAGTATATATAGCACGCATCAAAATTTTAAATACCAGAATACTTCTCCCCCTTTGCAAACAATGACAAAATACAGTTGAATAACCCCTGTTTCTATTAGCTGAATAAATGTTTATGACAATAAAGCGTGAAACTTGTCAAAAACAGATTTAAAGTCCTACATAAATTGCTTCATGGATAAGGACCATGACTCAAGCAATGAGGTAGCAACCTCACTCTCCGTTTGCATCTGGGAGACCTGTTCCTCCATGGCATCCAAGGTACTCATCTCTTGAGTAACCATCAAGGCATCCAGATTGAGATAGCATTTCTGAAGTATTTGCAGTCTTGGTAGTAGAACCAGTTGTAGTTCCTGCAAATCCTTGGTCCGGTTGCTGATCTCCAAATCAATTCTTGCAGCCTGAAGTTGAAACCGGTGAACGGTTTGCCCATAAGCAGTAAAGGAATCATATGGTGTCTTGAAGGTGCTTATGAATGTCTGCAAATCAGTTTGCAGTTTGTATTTCTGAGCACACACATCATCACAGAATAGATGGGGTTGACATATCTTGCTAAGTAGTAGATTCCCCTCATCCAGAACATCCTTAATGTTCTTCTGTGCCTTCTGCAGATCGGACCGGAGCTCATTTAACTTTTTCACCAGGGCAGTGTCCAAAGCCTTTTGATGCTTCTTTTTGGCATTAGCTTCAACAACCTCTTCTAGGCTTTGTACCTGATCCTCCACAACTGTGCATAAGAGTTTCAGTTGGGCCAGAGAGGAATCGGTACTTGGAAGGTTGGTACCGGGTATCAAACCAGTAAGAGTGTCCACCACAGCTTGGATCACGTCTTGCTCCTTTTTCCTCCTTATCACCTCCAGGCGTTCTTGAGCAAGCTTAATGCTTTTCAGCAACTCCGATTCGTTTGCAGATTGGAAATAATGGGACTGCTAATGTCAATCGGTTTGGCTTGACTACCGGTTGCCTTTGGGGTCTCCACTTGAGTGCTCTTTTCCGCTCCCTCCTTCTCTTTAGCCCTTAGCTTGTCCTCTTCTGCCTTCTTTCTCTCCTCTTCCTCTGTCTTCCTTTTCTCTTCTTTCTTCTTCTCCTCTTCTTTCCGCTTCTCTTCGTCTTCATCCTCCTTCTTTTCCTCTTGTCTCTTTTCTTCTTCCTTCCGTTTCTTTTCCTCTTCCTTCTCTTGTCTCTTATTTTCCTCTTCTTTCCTCCTGTCCTCTTCCTGTTTTCTCTTTTCTTCTTCTTTTCTCTTTTCCTCTTCATCTGCCTGTTTCTTCTTTCCTTCTTCCCGTTGCTTCTTCTCTTCCTCTGCCTGTTTTTCCTGTCCTGCCGCTTCAGTTGGTGTACCCGGAGTAACATCTTCACCGTTCAAGGCATCAACATCAATGGGTTCCATTTGATCAATGACTAGTACTCCTTCACTGTCATACGCCTCATCCGGTTGATTGATTTCTAGTTCTTGCTCAGCTTTCCTGTTGGCTTCTGCCACTTGGTGCAACTTTAGAGCGGATTGAGCAAGGGAGTGGGTATCTTTTACCACTTCCGGGACTTTTCCTTCTAGCAACAGGAGTCTCCTTCTCATGAAGAAGAGGCCCTTATATCTTTCCACCACTTCATAAAGTTTTGTTTTAGGCACATCAGGAAAGTATTGTGCAAATACTTCCTCTCTTATTTCCTGTTCCTTCTCTATGGCAATGCGCCATTTGTTATCTAAAGATTTATATAAAGAATCAGGTGTCTCAGATTTAATTTATGAAGGCCCCCGGTCATTAATACATAAATAATTAGTGACTTCCTTTTCAACTTCTTCCTTTACATCATCATTAAAATCATCAAAGCACTCTTTCAAATCACAAGCACTTTTCTTCTAATATTCTTAATAGTTCTTTGACAATGTGTCAAAGGTTTGTAGGAGGAAATATCAATATTTACCGGTGCAGATGTTGCCGGTTCATTCTTTGTCTTTTTCCTTGTTTGCCTAGTCTTCTTAGGCTGTTCTTCAGACACAGTGTCCTCTGAGTCCGGTGTGTTGTCTTTTGTCTTCCGCTTTCTCTTAAAGACTTTGGCAGGTGCAACTTCCGGTTTCTTCTTTGCTGGTGACCGCTTGGTCACTTTGGGACTTGTTGCAATAACTGATGCCGATACTGAAGGCACTGCCTTTCCCTTCTTTACTGAAGGTTCTTCTACCGGTGTAACCCTTTCCAAATAGGTGTCGGTTCTCTTTGCCTTTGGATCAAGGGGCGAGGCGAGTAGGGTAGAGGCATACCCATCTAGTATGTCATACATTACCTCATATCCCATGGGTTCCACTTCTTCCTGTCTAGGCTCAACTGCCTCCATTATGCACTCATCAACTTTGATGATGAAGCAGATGTCATCTTCATATTTCTTGACAATATCACCTGATATTCTCACTCTTTGGCTCATTTTGCATCTGAACTCATCAAAGTATTTGTTCAGAACTTCTGGATAACCAGTTCCAACCGCTTGAAGGCTTTCCTTGATTTGCTTTGTAACCGGTTGGTCGACAGACCACTGAATATCTCCAACTCCTGGGAAGTAACCTTGGAAGTAGAAGAACAACCCAACCAATAGTTGTCCAAACTTAAATCTCAAGGCATTGTCCTATTTAATCGACTTCAGGTTCCCCAGAAGCTGCCTTTGCATACAGGTGCAAAAATCAAATGATGCATCTTCTTTGATCATCCTGTAAGCAGCATTTACCGCTATAGTAGAGACAGGGTTGATCCTGCTAGCATAAAATGTCTAGTAACCTATTACCATGCAGGCATATTTGACCAGATCGTCCTTGATGGGATTGATGGTCATTCCCCGTTGGTCGCTCACAGAACCGGTGAGTTTGGTCATTTCCGTCTTGCTGATCTTCCTTAGGGCTGGCACTTCACCGACGTTACAGAAACCGGTGACGGCATGAATCGCTTCCGGTGTGATGTCATGCGTCCGCTCTAAGTACATTTTATCGTCGTTCACTCTGCTCAGAATGATGCGGATGTGATCATCTGAAAACTCTTCAAGGAAATAGACCACATTGTGAAGCTTCTTCTTTTCCAAGACGTTGAATTCCAGTTTGATCTTCTTGTCCTTTCAGCAGAATAGGCTTAACTGAGAATGGATCATCAGAGATCCTAGGTCTTCAATTTTACAATCAATATAGTCTGAAATACCTTCCTCCACTATAACACCAGCGGGTATTTGAGATAGGGCATTATATTTTGCCTTCCGTTGAATGAAGTCTACTGAATCAACGGGTGCACTAGAGCTAGAGTGTCATGCGGAGGCCATGATAAACAGAGAAATTTGAAAAATACCTTTGTAAATCGAAATTTAGGGCTTGCAAGTTACACTTCGCCACACACTCCTTCGGTTGCTGAAATACCACTTTGTGTTCTACACTTGACCGATTGATATTAGCTTCTGATTCTTCTTCAAGGTTTTGAAAATTCTTCGAATCGCAATCCAAATCGCTTTTCGTCGCTCAGCACTTAAAAACTTCTTCGCTCGAGAACTAATAAGTGAAAATGACTTGAAAAATCCTTTTAAACAAGTTCTTCACCTACCATAATAAATGCTCCACTATTAGGGCGTAAACCCTAATTTGCCTTTTATCGTTTCTGGTCTTCTGCCAGTTGACAGGTATCACATATCGGTTAAGGTCTTTTACCGGTGTAAACCGGGGGTCCGAAACATTTCACCGTTTGCTCCCCCTAAGCTTTTTTGATGCTTAGTTTGTTGGTTCAGTGTCTTCCACACTAGGTGCAGAAACCGGTTCTTCTTAAGACACTTCTTCTGGCTTCTTCTTCCAGGTTTTCTTCATATCCGCTTGAGCAGTTTCAACATCAATCTTTCCTTCCGGAGTGACCGGTATATCATCCGATATGTTCTTTCTCATTCTCCAGAATCTTGTTGTATGACCCGGTTTGTTGCAATTATAGCAAATCATTCCAGGTGCTCTCCAAGGTCCATTGTTCATGTTTCCATTCTTCCTTTTGCATGTTGCAGCAGTGTGACCATTACCATGATAGATCAAATAGGTTGCTCTCCATCCGGTTGCTGCTTGATAGCCACTGCTTCCTGACTGATGATTATAGGTATTAAACCGGTTTGGGTTTCGGTTCCCAGAGGGTTCAGAAAAAACTCCTTGACCCCTTTGAGGATATCTACTGGTGTTGTGCATGACAGACCTACATTCAAATGCTCTATGCCCAAACTTGTTGCATGCATAACAATTACCATTGAATCTATTGGGTCTAGGCTTATCGTTTAGAAAATACGGAAAATTATTGTAAGCCTTACTTCTACATACATTAGCAGTGTGTCCTTCCTTCAGACAATTAAAGCAAACACGTTTAAACTTTTGCTTACCTTTATCCTTTGGTGCCGGTTGTTTCTTTGATACTCCATCTTTTGTTCCAGAGGTCTCACCTTCCTCATATTCAGAGAAACCAAGTCCATTAGTATTCTTTACCGGTTTAGCTGATTCAAGCTTTTGCTCTAGCTTAACAGAGCTCTTATTGAATTTGGCAAGTATTTCCTTTGACTCGGTAAGTTCTTTGGCAATAGCAGCATTAGATTCCTTCAAGGTTGCATTCTCAAAAATAGCCATGTTTATTTCACCTTGCATTTCCTCTTTTTCTACTTTCCTCTCTTTGAGATGAGCGGTAAGTGCACTGATCTCTTGCTTCATCTTGGAGATCTCATGATCTTTGTCTTTTACTAGATCTTCAGCTTTCCTCTTATTCTCAAGCTCTTGACACATTCTAATAGTCAGTCCTTCAAGTTCCCTCCTTAGGTTGGCATTGGACTCATTCAGTTTTTCAACTTCTTTAACTAGGGCTTCCATGTCCGCTTCATCAGAAGAACTGTTTTCAGTTAGCTCCATCAGTTTTTCAGCATGCTCTCTTCTTTTTGCCTGAGAGGCCTTATATTTGACTTTAAGTTCATCATAGGTTTGCTTAGTCTAAGTGAGCCGATGAGTAAGTTCCCTCACGGTGTATTCCCCCATATCTCTTTCCAAGTGGTTAGACTTATAGAAAGGTTGGCTCTGATACCAATTGATGAATACTAAGAGGGGGGGGTGAATTAGTATACCAAAAAATACTGAACTCAAACACTTTATCAGTCTAGCAACAAACCGGTATAATAGTTTAACACTTTAACTAACAAACCGGTTAACACAAATGCAAACCAAACAGCAAGGCATTCACCCACAGAAGCACAATCACCATAACACAAGAGATTTTGACGTGGAAACCCAAATGGGAAAAACCACGGTGAGATGAAACTCACAAGTAACTATCTGCAGAATAGTAACCAAACCGGTTAAGGTCAAACCGGTTAGGGTCATACAATGTTCTTTACCAGAACAGATCCTGTTAGGAATCTCAATCTCTGTTAGGAGATAAGTCCGATTAAAGACTACCTTGTGAGAGGATTTCAGATCCACAGATGTGAATCACCTTGTTAGAGGATTTACAAAGGTTTTTCTGGGCCTACCTGTTGTGACGTTTTCACACATCGCCCCATTGCAAATGGGGACCCCTGTTTTTTGCTTTTTAGGGTTTTTTGTTTTTTTGTTTTTGTTTTTTTCTAGGTCTTTTAGGGTTTTGTTAGTTAGCCTTTGCATTTTTGAGTGCTGTCGGGGAGATCAATAGGATAGCAAGTCCTGCTTGAGTGAAGTCCTGATCCTGAAATTTGGCTAAGTCTGGAATGTCCTGATCCTGAAATTTGGCTAAGTCTGGAAGTTCCTGATCCTGAAATTTGACTAAGTCTGGAAACCGAAAAACCTCAAAAAACTAGATTTTGCAATATAACTCCTGGAGGTCTGAAACCACTCTCAAACATCCTGAAAGTATATATGGAATATAACTTAAAGTATAAGAACTTATACTTAAATGTTATATTCCATTAAAATTATCCTGATAGATAGTTCAAAAAGACAAATTTCGCTCCTGTCCTTCACTGAGGATCCAGAGCGAATTTCGCTCCTGTCCCTCTCCAAGGGACCAAGGCGAAGCGCTCCTGTCCCTCACCAAGGGTCCAGGGCGAAAATACTTATTTGAGTCATTCCTGGCCTTGTTTGGTCAAATTGAAACATCAAAGACACAATGAAGGACGAAATGAACGTGATAGAGCATCCAGACTTGATCAAAGACAATGAAATGATGGAGTTTTTGTCTACAAAGGTAAAAGCGCTCCTGTCCCTCACCAAGGGACCAGAGAGATTTTCTTTATATGCACTATTTTAGACCTTTCTTAGACTTGAACTCTTATTCATGGCGTGTAACAAGATGATATCTTCCTTAGCCAAGACATTTCATGGTGAAAAGTGAAGCATTTTGGCCTAGAAGACAAAATTCGCTCCTGTCCCTCACTGAAGGACCGGAGCTTGATCTTCAAATTTGCACTGTCCTTGCAAGATCAAGACGATTTTATGATTTGAAGAGACCAAGGAAAGCATGATTTATCCATTGAATATAATTTGGAAGACTGACAAAGGACGGATAAGCTTGGGTTTGCAAAATCGCTCCTGTCCCTCACTGAAGGACCGGAGCTTGAATTCCAAATTTGCATTATCCTTGCAAGATTTAAGTGATTTTGCGATTTGAAGAGGTCAAGGGAAGTATGTTTTGCCTGTTGAATATAACTTGAATAGGCCACAAAGAAGAGAATCAACCCAAACGGCAATAGGCGCTCCTGTCCCTCTCCAAGGGACCAGAGCGATTTTCTCAAGAGACAAGTTTTGGGCAAAGGAAAAGCAAGTTTCGAGTTTGAGATGAAGGAAGGACGATGAGATCAAGAATTTGCACAAACAACTAAATGGCGCTCCTGTCCTTCACTCAAGGACCAGGGCGAAAATCTTGGGAAAGCACGTTTTTGCCTTGAAGAAGCGGGTTGAACATGCATAGAAGAGATGAACGAAGGTCATTGCTTACCTCCAAACTTGATTTGGCGATCTAAAGGACAAAGACCAAGGACAAAAGATGAAATCGCTCCTGTCCCTCACCAAGGGACCAGGGTGAAAATGCTTTAAAGTGCACTCATTTCAAAGATCGAATAAATTGAACTCGAAATTCTAAGTAAAAATGCCATCTTGGACGTCAAAAATGAGGTCTTGGACGTAAAAAACAAGAAGTGTGAGGTCCAAATGGTATAGGCGCTCCTGTCCCTCTCCAAGGGACCAGAGCGATCTTGTTGATATCTATTATTTTCCCATGCTTGGGCGCCAATATCCTTCAAATTGCATTAAATGCCAAATTCAATAAAACCTTGAAATATTTTGAAATTAAATTGACATTTAATGATGGCGCATGGCATTTAATAATTAATTTTGAGCCTTAAAATCGAAATTTTTAATTATAAAGGCATTTGAAATTAATTATTATTAATTTAAAATCAAAAAGAGGGCGCTTGGGGTATTATCTATTATTTTTTGCAAAGTCGGCCTCTTTCTTTTTATTAATTTTATCTATTTTGAGGCCTATTTCACCAAGTTGGCCCATGGGAAATGAAATGGTGAGCGCTCTATATATTTGGGGTGTGTTTTTTTTCATTATTCAAATCATTCACTCATTGTTTCAAGTGCGATTTGGAGAAGCAAGGAAGGAGGTGCAAAATCTAGCTTGTGTGGAGCGAATTTCTACCAAGTGTGGAGGCTAAGGAAGGCGAAATTCATCTTGAAGGCTATTGGAGAGGCGTATTTCTTGCTAGATTGGAGGATAAATTCCAGATGTTGTGAAGACATTTGAAGGCGAATTTCCAGATTTTTGAAGAGGAAGGTGGAGTTCTTTTCCAAGCTAAAAGAGGTGCATTTTATCCAAGGGAGAGCTTTGATCTACGCTTTGCCTAGCGAAATTCATCTATTTTTACATCATTTCTTAGAGTTAATTCCCAAGTGGAGGTATGGCATAATCACCTTGGCACCATTTTTGAAGATTTAAATTTTGCTTTGAAAATCCTAAACTAGGAAATAATAAACTCAAGATTTATCATGAAGTTTCCTAATTAAAATCTTGAATCTTCCTTTTAAAGTTTAATTTTTAGATTTCAAGATATATTACTAATTTTGAAATGTTGTGTAGGTATCAAGATGGCGACTCCCAAGCTCGAAAGATCTACAAGTCGGAAGACTCTCCTCAAGGACGATCAAGCAAGGACAAGGACAACCTTCTTCGATCCAGCCTAGCATCAACAAGGGTGACCTCCTCCAGCCTAGCATCGACAAGGACGGCCTTCTTTGGACTAACGTCATCAAGGGCGACTTCTCCAATCCAGTATTCCAAGGCGAGGTACATCAGTCATCCTACACATCAAGGACACAAGAAGTCAGAGCAAAGGGTTCGTTGAAGAAGCAGATAGTTCCAGATGAATTAATTAAAGCTAGCTTCTCAACAACATCAAGTTGAATATTTACCAAGTTACAAGTGTCAGACGAGGTGGCATCCTAGTCATCACTTCTCCAGTCAATGTGGTCCACCTCAGCATGTCCAGATTCAATGTACCTAACTCATGGAAGGTGGCACAAACTCCGATGTACCTACCCCGACTATCCATTGGTGGAATTTTCCAGAGAGGACATGTGTCCAAGCAATATAATTATTTCATTGGTCGAGCATTAAATGTTATGTAATGGTTGTAACAAACCCTAATTAGGGTTTTAATTGTAAAATCTTGGCCATTGATCTCAAATTGATCTTAGCCATCGAATTGTATTGTGGGCATTATATAAACCCTGACTCTTCATTTGTAAAGGCATTAGATAGATAAGAGATATAGTTGGAGGCAGTTAGAAGATAGATAGAGAGTACTTAGAAGGTGATTAGCTAGTTGATAGAATAGCAATTAGAGTAGAGTAGAGAGAGAAGGCAAAGATTGTTGCCAAGATGTTGTTGTAAAAGACTTGTAACTTCATTGAATAAATGGTGAAATTTATGGGTTGATTCGACAATTTGCATGGTCTTTATACTTCTCGTATTTGATTTCATGTTATTAGATGAGTGGAAGAAATGTGCTTGATTGATGGTGGGATTCATATATCCATACTACTAGCAGTTTGTTGATTGCAGACTTGCCTTGTGTAGTCAATTGGAATCATTCAGCTTAAGCTTAACTTCAATTGTCGCTTCTTCATTGATATGCATCAACCTGATGGTGTCTATGCCTGTAGTGATGATTTGAACATCATAAAGCTTTCCTTCGAAGATCGCACTAGCCTTGTGGAGATGGTCCTGGGATGTCAAAACAAGACTTAATTAGAATTCCATCAAAGATCATTCATTGCTCTTACATTCTTAGTGTTAGGATTAGATCCTCTCCTCGCCCTCGTCTTTTTTCCTTTTTTCAAGTCCAAGCTAGTAAGATCCTATGTTCCAGCAATACTCAAAGCAGATCAGACGTTCAATCATCAAATGTAAGTGCCCTTGTGATTCCAGCAAATCACATCATACCACAGAGAGCTTATCCACACGTAGAGACCCTACATACAAGAACCTTGAAGTCATCCCGATTGATCCTTTTCGCGACATCTTCAGCATTCAGAGGCTTTACTCAAGAGAGGATAAGGTACCCTTGGGTATTTTATTCTGTGTTTGATAGTGTACAAAATACACATCAACACTACCCGATTAAGGGTTTCTGACTTGTCAAAGATGTGAGTAATCAACAAGTGAATGATCTAACAAATAGCACAGTCTGCTTGGTTAGATCCATGATAGCTCATTGCTAATGCATTTCAGCATTACTTCAGTCTTCAGTAAATCCACACTTTGTTACAACACACAGACTTGATCTTGTCTATTAAGATCGCACATACAAGAACTCATCAACCACCAAAAACCCTAACAACTACACATATTAAAACCCTAGACATGAAGTCCTTAAAAGGAATCTGATTTCATGTCGGTCCAATAGGATTACATTGCAAGTTCCTAGGTTCATTGTATCTAGACACATTTGGTAACACGGCACAAAATCACCGTCAAAGTGTCGGTGGATGGTAACTCATCACGAAAATATACCGGTTGGTAACTCATCACAGAGTATTACCGGTTTATACAACTTTACCAATTACCTGTTGGTAACTCAGAGTAATACCGGTTTGACTAATAAACAAATTACCGGTTTGACAAAAATGAAGACTGGGAAAATGATAACTGCCGCTTCTAGTTCCTTTGCTCCGTTTCACTTGAGATCCTTGAACTGCTCGGGTCTTCATGCCACTTGAGATCGGTAAACACTTTCTGCAAGACACCGATAGTCTAAGGACTACAACATAATACCGGTTTGAAACAAATACCGGTTGAGCATAACTCATACATACAAAAAGTGATCTCATAGCAAGTGTGTGTCCATCAATGACAATCACAACATAATCATCAAAAATGCCAACAGTGTCCCATCACTTGGCAAATCTCGCAAAAGGCCTTCTTTGGACAAGTACCCTTCCTATACCCTTCCTCATTGCACTTCGTGCACCATACATCCCCTTCGGTTCGACCCGTGCTTCTCATTGCTTTAAATTCTCTCCTCATTCGCTCCATGTCTTTCTGGAGTGCTTGCACCTTTTTGCCGGACTCGCCATCACTGTTGCTTCCCTTGGAAGACTCATCATCCTCAGATGAGCTATCCTTCTTTTTCTTCTTGGATGTCTTGGTCTCACTCTTGAGATCCATCGCTCTATTATATGCATCTTCATACAAGGTTGGAGGAACAATTTTCATCTCCTTCCGAAGGGAGTGTTTCAGTCCCTCCACGAACCATCTCTTTTTCAACCCATCCACTGGTTGACTCTCCATTTTCCCCAACAGTTCCTTGAGCTGCCGACTATAGGCTCGGACCGTCTCGTTCTTGTTCTGCTTTGTGCCATAGATTTCGGCTACTATTTCATTGTCGTCTCTGAGAAGGCGGAACTCTATCTCGAACTCCTTCAGGTTGGGCCATGTGCCGACTTTGGCCTTATCCGTATCGGAGTACCAATCGATGGCCACTCCCCTTAAGGTTGCTGGAAATTGTGTTACCCATTCGTCCTGGTCGGTAACAATGTTCACTGACCATATGGTTTCGCAAGTGCGGCAATGGCGGATGGGATCTTCCTTCCCGCCGCCGTTGAACTTTGGCAACTTCTGCTTACTTGCCATCCCACCGCTGGGTCTCGCTCCTCCAATGCCTTGTGTGCTTGTACCTGGTGATCCTTCGCCTCCGCCTCCGCCTCCTGCACCTGACCCTCCACTCGTGGGTCCTCCGAAGAAGGTTGTTGACCCCAAACCGAACAAATTGCCTCCCGTACGGTACCCTTGTGCTCCCCCGGCACCTTCGGCTGTACCGTCACCTTCGGTTGTCTCCCTCCAGTTGGTTGTCTCCCTCCTGTTGTCCTCCGAAATGGACAAGTTCTTTAGTAGGTCTCTGGTAGCGTCGATCAGGTTTAGACTTCGCCTTGTTTGTTCCACCAACTCTTCGCGACTTATTACCCTACAGTGGTATTCTGGCGAATTGTAGAGTTCTCTTTCGGCACCCTCCGTGACTCCTAGGTTCCCTTCGGGCAACCCTACGACAGTGTAGAGAGTGTAATTCTCTCCGTCTATCTTTGCCTCCGCAACCTCCGTGACACCTACTGGGTTCCCTTTGAGCAACCCCTTGGCCGGTCGTCCCTCAGCAAGCTGCCTTAGCCTATGCCTTTGTTCTATCTGTTGTCTGAGATTGAACGCTCTTTGTGCCACTTCCCATTCGTCGCTTTGTATCTTTTTTATTTTTGTCCTTATTTAGTATATTGGGCATAAATCACTTCCGTACATAGCAAGCACACACCATGTACACAAAAAAAACTTTTATTATTTTCTCTTTCGGCCACAATTTATGTCAACATTGTGTCGGGATTATTACAGGGTTCAATTTCCCCTTCGCCTCTTGCCATCAGGCTTTGCGTCCCAACGCGATTGTTTTCTTTGTACTGTCAAAGGACCTATTGGCGTCGCTCCTCATGGGCAATCTCCTCCAGGCAGGTTCGTTATGCCAGTGATGCCTATGCAAGCAACCGGGGGAGTAGGTTCATCAACCGATTCACTGCGGGGCTAACTTCCAGTGCGATCCACACGGCACTTGTTGGGACTTCAGCCTCCATGGCCTCTCTTCGGACGTATGTCTCGATGGCTGCCTGAAGTAGGATTGAGAATTCCCTCGTTGCAGTGTCCTCTCCGTCGTAGAGTTTCGTTTGTGCGTCCTCGGCCTCTCGGTTAATCTCACCGACAGTTAGGCCCATCGTGTCCGTACGCCATCCACTCCTTCCTTTCCCGAGTATGTCTAGGCAACGACGCCAGATGTTTGCCACATACAGGTAAACGTTTAAATGCAGAAAGCAAATGCACAGAACATAATGAGAATATATTTAAGAACCAGTCTCTGTATTAATTCAATAGTCCATGTACATCAAGTGCTTATAACATCACACCCAGATACGACTATCATGATGCTACTTCGAAGGAAAGGTATGCAATATATAATACCCGAAGGGGTGCGACCAACCGTCGCGTCCAACTGCCCTTCGGGGAGACTAACTGACTGCCGAAACCCATAACATAATACAACAACATAACATAATGATTATTCTCGACAACACAAATGGTTGTTGAGCATTGGTAAGCTTTAGGGCAGCTAGTTATGAGAGCTTTTCCAGACACAATACATTTGTCCATTGCTTCCACTTTGGTGAGTAATGGTCACTGCAGTTACTACATGGAGATGATATTCATGTTTTCAGATGATGCCTTGTTGTTTGCAGTGGTTTGGGTGTGTTGGTGTGTTCATCTTCATCATGTGTCCTTTTGGCTCAAGAGGACATTTATCTTTGCTCTCAATTTCCATTGCCCTATTATAGAGTGTATGAAGGTAGTATTTACATTTATTTTCTTAATGATGAAATGACTCTTTCAATTAACCATCCCTTCTCCAAGGCATCTATAGGTTCTTTTTCTAATTTCTTCAATAATTCTTCAAGTCTATCATTGTAAGCCCTTACACTTTCATGTTTGCCTTATTTTGTATTATATATTTCAGTTACAGTTTTATTATTGTCTTGAAGCAGTTTAGACTCTTCTTTAAAGGATTTCTTCAACCTATCCCACATGATTCTAGATGCTAGTTCAATTTCAATATACAGATCAATGCCTATACCCCTTAAGGTGGCTAGAAAGGACTGTAGCCAGTACATGCTCAAAATGTTTCACAGGAGTTGCAATGCCTCATTGGATCCTCTGATCCATTACCTATAAATTTGGGTTGTTTCTTCTTCTCAACACTAAGGCTTGATGGTGGAGTCACCATATTTTTCTTCTAATGCAACCATATAGCTATCTTTTATTCTACCAAGCTTCTTAAAGGCAACAGCACCAAATGTTCACTACTAAATGAATACAATGATACACAACAATTTAATGCAAATTAAACTAATGTCATATACAAATGATTTATACAGGAATTGCAAAGTAATTCAATAGAGTTGAGTTTACATATGATATGACAATTGCTTTCTTTATTCATTAAATACTCGTATACAAAACTAGAATAAGGGAACAAAATCAGCACATGGTCCCTTTTCCCAACTATAGAAGGGCTACATAAATCCACCTACGGTTGCCAAGGAACTCTAACCATCGACGACTATCAAAATTGTTTCCATCATCCAACGAGGCATAACCATACCCATCAAACTAACTAAAAGTACAGCATGACTAACATGTAACTTATGTTATTACCAGCATGGATTCGACCTGCAGCAATTTCAGAGTCTGCAAAATCCCAAAACAGATTTCATACTAAGAGCATCTACTTTCCAATACCAAGGCAATTGAATTCTGCACTACATCAGATTAATGCTACATAATAGTTCTCACAGATAAGTGAACCCGTCCTTCGCATTTAATTTTGATATAGCATTTACACACTTTTTCATTTCCCAGCTGAATTAATCTAGGCTTATTCAAGCTTAAATGTGCACATTCATTTAATTAGCCTAGATTAAAATTAGGAAAACTACTTTTCCTTTACTGGTATAAAGTATACATATCAAAATCATAATCAAAAACCAGAAGGAGGAAGCAGTGGAATTTACAAGGATAACTTTGGAATCATTTAGCTACTGGAAAAGTACTAATGCTAAACCTAAACAACAAATAAAAACCATAACTGAATCAGATTATAAATATCCATCAGTGGAAAGATTGAAATATTGTTCGCTAATAAAGAAACAAAGTGAGAAATGACATTAAAAAAAATTGAAAAGACATTTAATGTCAACTCATGCTATAAAATGGAACATAAGTTACCTATGATCTAATAAAAGCAAAAAGGCTAGGCTCCTGATTTAGAGATTAACCAAAACTAGTTGAACAGAATCAACAAGATAAACAGATGTTTCTGTAGCTAATGCATTCATAGCAACATTGTTAAATATAAAACACATCACACCTGTAAACTTTCCATAAAGTGTTCTCATATACACAAGTTAAACTATATTTTGTATACATCAGAATAGCTAATTAACATAGTCAATTAGAATATTTGATTTTCAAGAAATTGTGAAGTTTTACATAACTTACCCAAATCTTGAGTGGTCTGAATCGTTCTCTAACTGCCTGAACTTTGGGTTGAATCATAGCTTTCCCTTCCCTTTGGATATCACTACACTGCATTAATAATACACTACACATTATCATATGAGCTGAACATGCATGGAAACATGATTTAAGTTCATTCCCACTGTAAAATATATGTACCTTGTTCTCAACAATCTATCTTAATACATGCCAACCACAACATGAATCAATCTGATAAAGTCAAAGCACAGTTCCTTTTCACTTTGTTCTTCCATTCTAGTCGATGTTAAAATTGTTTTGCATGTGACCCACTTGGAAATCAACGCTACAATTGAAACAAGAGTTTGTAAAGAGTATATAATCACCTCGAAATAGTAACAGGAAAAACCAGTTCTTCAATTATTTAGACTATACTATATCAAGTATTAATATGTCAATATTTGAAGACTGATGTGATCTATAATGGATTAGGAATTTGGTGGAATGCACAACAAAATTGTCAGAACTAAATGTGTTGATAGTCAGAAGTGATTTACTTCCAAAAACTGAAGCATAAATTTAATTGCAGAATTGTAGTTATATGAACCATGACTAAATAGAAATAGAAAAAAAAAGATGAAAACAAGAATTTACCCCATCAATGATTTAGGACATATGGAGAGACACCTCTAAGATGAAATGAAGAGAATCATGACTTTGCAAAAGTTGGTAAAATTTGTAATCTAATTCCACCAGTCACAAATCATTTTAAAATGTCAACCAGGTTAAACAAGAAGAGCTGTGATGCCTTACCATTAATTATAACTTGTGCTAGGCGTGTGCCAATTTAAGGCGTGAGAATTCTTTGTAGCAAGTCATGGCACTGTTCAGTAATAGCAGTGAAGGTTTTGAGTAGCTGGTCAAGTGACGATGCATTTGTGGAGGCATAGCAACTACAGGCAGGGCGAACTGAAGTATGAGAAGAGTTTTTGAATGCTGGAATTGATGTATGAGACATGATATCTCCTTCAGTTCTGAATGTGAGCAAGTCCTATGTGCTGGCGCATACGGGGGAGTAATCATAGTGGTTTTAAGATCAGTTTGGAGGCAATGGAGGCATGGTGGATTCGTTCACATTGGGAGGTGACTGTAAGACTGTGTGAGGAGCTTGGTGTGAGCTTAGGTTCTGAAAAATCATTAAATCAGTCCAAAACCCAAGTGCTGGTTATTCCGTTACAGGAGACTCATGCATTTTGCACTACCAATGAGAATTTATGTTGCCACCTTTAAAGGTCAGAAACATTTTATTTGTCTGTAATTCCTTATATCTGATTTGCATTCCAAAATCACTGTAGTCTGAAACTTTATAGCAGATATAAACTGAAGAATATGTTGTTTATCAATAGGATGTGTTAATGCAAACTTTACTTAAGTATGAAGGCCTTGCAATATGAATGTCAAATGAAAACAATGCAAATTGGAAACACATAAACCTGCAAAACAAACCTTATCCAACTTACGCAAATTGTTTGGCAAATTGTCTAAGGTTAGAAAATTGCAAAAAAATTGGTTAGCAAATCAGGGGAGTATCTTACAGCAGCAGAGTGTATAAGCATGCCTACAGTTGCAGAAGAGGAGAAGAAATACTATCACACAGAGATTCATACTTTGTTATCTAGATGAAACAAGGTTTTTAGTAGCATACCTCCAGGTAGGCCTCCTGAAGGAGGCATTAAGCATGTGATTGAGTTGGAGGAGAGACAAAAACCATCATTACTACTCCATACAGTCATCCTAACTGACATAAAGATGACATTGAAAAGGCTATTAAGGAGTTACTGGAGATGGACCACATTAGACCAAGTAAGAGCCCATGTGCTTCTTCGGTTGTTTTGGTGAAGAAGGATGGAATCATGTGCATCTACATTGATTACAGAGCCTTGAACAAGAAAAATTTAAAAAATAAGTACCCCATCCCATGGATAGATGAGCTCCATGAAACAGTCTATTTCTCCAAGATAGACTTGAGATCAGGCTACCATCAGATTCAGGTTAGAGAGGAGAATATTGCGAAAACAGCCTTTAGATGTCACTTTGGCCACTTTGAGTTTCTAGTCATGCCCTTTGGGTTGACCAATACACCTGCTACTTTCCAGTCTTGCATGAATCGAATCTTTCGCAAGCAGCTACGTAAGTTTGTACTGATATTCTTTGATGACATATTGATTTTCAGCAGGTCTTCAAGGAGGAGCATTTGAGGCATCTCGATGAAGTTTCGGGCATTCTTGAGGCTAAATCATTGTTTGCAAAGGAGCCTAAATGTGAGTTTGGGATGACTGAGTTGTTGTATCTTGGTCATATAATTAGCTCTAAGGAAGTTAGGGTGGAACCAAAAAAAATCAAAGCAATCCTTGATTGACCTCCACCCACAAATCTCACACAGCTGAAGGGATTCTTTGGGTTGTGTGGTTTCTACAAGAGGTTCGTCAAAGGGTTTTCACTGTTGGTTGCCCCACTCACAAATTTGACTAAGAAAGGGGCTTTTTCTTGGCCCGAATCAGAATAGAAATCTTCTGATAATTTCAAACAGTTGATGAACATATGCCCCGTTCTAGCTATTTTAGACTTCTCTAAGCCTTTTGAACTTGAATGTGATGCTTCAGGTGATTGTATTGGGGATGTTCTAATGCAAAATAAACACCCAATTGCTTACGAAAGTAGGAAATTACGAGGTGGAGGGTTTGGTTATTCCATTTAGGGCAAGGAGATGTTAGCCATTAGGCATGCATTGGCTAAATTCAAACAATATCTAGTTGGAGGTAAATTCATTGTTAAGATTGATCATAACAGCCTCAAATACTTCCTAAATCAGAAAGACCTTAATGATAGATAGTAGAAATGGGTTGGTTTGCTTCAAGATTATAATTTTGACATTGAGTATGTCAAAGGGAAAAGAAATGTAGTGGTTGATGCCTTGTCAAGAAGGCCACATTTGTGCTCATTAACAGAGATTGCAGCAGATTGGAAAGATCAAATCCTCGTTAAATATGCCAAGAAACTCTTGCCAGAAATATTTTGGATGATCCCTTACATGATGACAAGTATAAGGTAAGGGATGAGCTTATTTTTACAAGGATAGAATCTTGTTGGTTCTTGAATCTAAGCTTAAATTTAAGGTTTTGAAGACATTTCATGATGTTCCTATGGCTGACCGTGAGAGATTCTCATGGAAGGGATTAAAAATGAGGTCCTTAAGTATTATGTTCGTGAATGTCCAATATGCCAACAAAACAAAAATTAACATAATTACCTTGCACATTTGTTGCAGCCCCTACCCATTCCCAATCAAAAACGAGAAAGTATCTCTATGGATTTTATTACAGGACTTCCCAAGGTGCAAGGATTGCATTTATGTAGTAGTGGACAAATTGACAAAATTTGCTCATATTTATGCCATTTTTGTATTGTTTACAGCAGTTTAGGTGACATTTATTTTTCAGTAAGTTATTCGGGCTTCATGGGATACCAAAAAATATTGTTAATGAAAGGGACAGCAAGCTTATGAGCTTGTTTTGGTAGGATTTGTTTAAATCATGTGGAACAAAATTGACTCCTAGCACTAGTTACCACCCACAAATAGATGGGCAAACTGAAATTGTCAACAAATGGGTGGAAGGATAGCTATGCAACTATGTTTTAGAGCTAGAGAAGGCATGGGTGAAGTGGCTACATTTAGGGGAGTATTGCTATAGCTCCAACTACCACATGACCATCAAGATGTCTCCCTTTATGGCATTATATGGATATGAAGCTCCTAGCTTCATTGATTTACTTTTTGGGGATAGCGTAGTGCCTAAGGCCAAAGATCTTTTGTAGGAGAGTCAAAATATCATGATATTCTTAAGAGATAACATCCAACATACAAAGAAACAGCAGATAATGCAAACCAACACCACGTTGAGCATGCATTTTGTTGATGGGGAAGTTTGCACTTTTGTAAATGCAAAATAAAATATACGAAGTATATCCTATCCCCTCTTGAATAAGGAAATCTTATAAGTTGTAGGACTTGATTGTTTGCCCTCTCGGGTGATAACTTAAGACATAAAGCACGTAATGCAGAATAATAACGCCATAGATATCAGACAAGTATAAGAGATATTATTCCATTCATAATTGTTGTCGTTCCCACAAGTTACATTCGGAAGTATATAAAGATGCCGAGGGGGTGCAAGCGCCAACCGTCGCACCGCAACTGCCACCCCTCGGTTGCCAACTAACCAACACAATTACAACTTAATTAACTAGTTTTATTTCCGTGTACAATATTGCCGCCAACATCATCCCCCCCAAAAGAAAAGAAGTCGTCTCCGAACGACTTAATACAAAATAGTGATGACATTAAACAGAACTGCTGACGCCAGTCGAGCTCGAAACTTATACACCTACTGTGTCCTCGATTAAAAACCCTTTTCTGCTACCATCCTGTGCTCAAGTCCGGATTTCACCATTATTGCTTCTTTGGACATCCAAGTCCTCCTGTGCCTAAACCAAACTTGTCTGCAAAACACGCGGTTCAGTCTCAGCCTCCACCAACTGCTACTCAAATGATACTGTCTCCCTAGCCAATTTGTCCTTGATAGCCACCGGCGTTGCCCTCTCAGCATCCAACTCCTGGATACGCTGAGCTACGTCTCATGCTAGTACTGCCTCCAACCTGGTGGTCAGCTCCTCCCGAGCCCTTTTTGCATCCACCAAGGCAACCTCACATCCAACCGAGACATACTCCAAGTTCCTCAAAGCGTACCATTCCTGCCTGGAGGTGGCCACAACCCGCTGGCACAAAGGCTAGGAGACACCTCAAATCCTCCATCACACTCCCCAAAGGCTAATAATTGAACTGAATAACTCCCTGGTGTCATACAATTGCGTGGATTCTACAATGCCTTCCCGCAACTCTGTTTGTTCGCACCCTCCAAATCCATCTCCCTCTACGGCTTATGGCTTCCCGCCAATGCTTAGCGTCAGGCTTCTTTCTCACCGTACGAAACAACCCACACTTACCATGACTTCTCAAATGCCCTTCGCCCAACTCGAAAAAGTGTATTGTAGCTCAAAAAATAAACTGGGGGTCTGGGGGCAGCGCCTCCAGCGCCCCCCCAGCGGGGTCGAGGGGCAACGCCCCTCGCGAGGTCCCGGGGCAACGCCCCAAGTGCACTCCCTGTTCCAGTACAAGACGGGGTCGAGGGGCAGCGCACCCGCCGCCAACACCAATTTACAACCCTCAAAACCATACGAAAGTCCATGGCGCACAGCATTTCTGTGATATTTTAAGATGCCAAAAACCCTTCTTTTCCACTCTGAATTTCCAGTGTCCTGGCTTCAAACTCCAGCAAATCATTTTAAATCTGGCCGTCGTCGTTTTTTTTGTTTTTTTTTTTTGGCACTATAATGTCCCCGATGGCACCCCGGCCATACAACCTCCCTGTACGGTCAACAACAGCATTGGCACCTCCAATCGTGCGGCTGCTTGGTCTACCTATGGTGGTCGTTTTGCCCTTACGTGGCTATGTGGATTGTGCGAGCTTGGTTTCTTTTTTCCTTTTGCGGCTGCTGCGCATTGGTGTGTATAACCCCTGCTGTGCGTGTTGATCGGGCCGTGCGGTGCATCTTCCTCCTCCTTTATCCCTTACTGTGCGGCAGTGTTCGGTGTTGTGCGGTGGTCGGGCTATGCGGTGTGCGGTGGTGGGTTCATGTCTCGGCAACAACCTTCGGTGGCTCCCACCGCACGGTGGTGTCACCGTCGGTGGTTCCACCGCACAGTGGTGCCACCGCACGGTGGTGTCCCTGTCCACCACACGGTGGTGTCACCTTGGTGGTTTCACCGCACGGTGGTGTCACCTTGGTCCCACCGTACGGTGGGCATTTTCCCTTTTTCTTTTTTTTTTTCTTTTTTTGACCGTACGGTTGCTGTCGTACGACCGTGCGATTTTTTTTTGATTTTTTTTGAAATTGTCTAGAGAGTCTTCGGCTCGGGTCCCCTGTCTCTGGGATCGCTCTTCATCCTTCTCGGTTTTCCTCGCCCAAAAGTCTCCTGCTTTTGTCCCGTGCCTCTCGAGTCGCTTGCCCGGCCTCTTAGGTCCCCTTCCATCCTCTCCGATCCCCCTTCGAGCTCTCAGGTGTCCGTCCGGCCTCTCGGGTCCACTGCGCGCTTCGCGTGGTAGGGTTTCAATTTGGGCCCATTGGTGGCAAGTCTATTTTCAATGGCCATCGGAAGACCTGGAACCACAAATTCTACAGGGACCACGACCTCCTTCCCATACATAAGAAGAAGAAGAATAATAAAGATTTTGAAGACTACGGTCTTCCACACAGGGTTCCAATCATTGCCAACACTCTTCGGATTATCTACGTCGCCAGGGTTTGGGGCATCTCCCTTCCAATATTCTTTGTATTCCGGCAGGTACACCTCTGTTGGTTGCTCTGGTTCCTCTACTTCGAGCCTGTAGCTTTGGAACATTTTGTAATCCTCCATTTGCCAGTGGAAGAGCTCGTTAAGTGAGCATACCTCATCTTTAGAACATCCCTCCAATTCGAGCACCCCTTCATTGTTCGGCTCCATCGCGTTCTTGCCCTTGCTTTCATCGGGACCCCCTTCCCCTTTATTAGAGTCCTTTGAGTCCGAGTCTGAAGAGGCGAGCTCTTTGTCGACATCTTGGGTGTGTAGGTCAATGGTATATTTCCGCCCTCCCTTCTCCATGGAAAGTGTATTTTTCTTCCAGTTGTGGTTTACCCTCGCGTTGATCAACCACGCTCTCCCCAGGATGGCGTCATAGCCTTTCTTCTTCAGGGGAATAACCACGAAATCTAACAAGAATGGTTGCGTACCAATTGTCACTTGCTGGGCCATCAACAGGCCGAGTGGCTTAATGTCGTGTTGGTCCGCTCCCACCAGGTTGAATGTGGGTGGCCACAGGGTGGGCTTCCCCAGCCGCTTCCATGTTTCTTCTGGTAGTACATTCACCCCAGATCCACTGTCCACAATGGTGTCCTTCAGAATGGTCCCACGGATACCCATTTCTACCACAGCTGGGTGTCTACCACTGCTCAAGGCTAGTAACATCGGGTCAGTCGAAGGGCTGACGGAAACCTCCACCTGTGGTGTACTCTTCGAAACGGTGGCGGAAACCCCTACCTGTGGTGCACTCGACGATGCGATGGCGGGAACCCCTACCTGCGGTGCACTCGACGATGCGATGGCGGGAACCCCTACCTGTGGTGCACTCGACACTGCGGTGCTTTGCACATTGGTGAGGATGGCAGTCCTCAATTGTGGCATAGAGTCTAGAAGGTCTTTTACCTTTATCGGCACCTCCATCTGCAATATTTGCCCAATGATGTTATTTTCCGCTTCCATACGGAATGATGTACTCGCCACCTCGTTGTCCCGTCGTTCGGTCGTCATCTCACGTTCAATATTGGCCTTTGCCTCCCGTAATCTCTCCTCCGTACGGGGGTCGGGATAAGTGGCTTTTTTCGTCTGGGCGCGGGTGATCGCCAGTACTTCTTTCTCACCAGTCTTCTCAGCCTTCTCAATGTTGAGGAGATTAACCCCTGCCTGCGGGCAATTTGCGTCCTCGTGGTCGCCTGGCCCACACCAACGACAGAGATGCTGAGGGGTGGCTTCCTTCGTGCAATCACGGGCGAAGTGCCCCCACTGATTACAGGCCCTACATTGGATAATTGGCCGGCCCTTGGCGTCATACTGGATACGGCTTCCGTTATTGGTATTGTTGCTATTCCTTCCGCCGCCGCGTCTGTTGTCCCGGTATCCTCCAGATGATGCCGTTGTGTTAGTATGTTGGCCGGTACCCGCTGGTGCAGATGTTGTGGCCTGCTCCGTGAACAGCACCTGGTTCATTTGCGTACCTCGGGTTTTCATGTTGTATGGGCACTCCTTGGTGGAGTGTCCCATCACTTGGCAAATCTCACAGAATGCCTTCTTTTGGCAAGTACCCTTTGTGTGCCCTTCCTCTTTGCACTCAATGCACCATATGTCCCCTTCGTTCCGACCAATGCTTCTCATTATTTTGAATTCCTTTCTCATTCGCTCCATGTCTTTCTGGAGCACTTGCACCCGTTTGCCAGCCTCGTCGTCGCTGCTGCTTTCCTGTGAAGAGTCATTGTCCTCGGATGAGGATTTATTACTTTTCTTCTTCTTTGATGTTTTGTGTTCGCTCTCCAGGTCCATCGCCCTATTATAAGCGTCGTCATATGACGTCGGGGGTACAATTTTCATCTTCCTCCGTAGGGAGGATTTCAACCCTTCAACGAAGCATCGTTTCTTCAATCCATCTGTGGGTTGGCTTTCCATTTTACCCAAGAGTTCTTTCAGCCTCCGACTGTATGCCCGTACTGTCTCCCTGGTACCTTGTTTGGTACTGTATATCTCCGTTACAATTTCATTGTCATCACGGAGCAACCGAAACTCCCCCGTGAATTCCTTCTGTAGATTGGCCCATGTGGCCACTTTTTGCTTGTCCACATCAGAGTACCAATCTATGGCAACTCCTCGTAACGTGGCTGGGAACTGCTGTACCCAGTCATCCTGGTCTGTTACTCCGTTGGCGGACCAAATGGTTTCACATGTACGGCAGTGCCGTAAGGGGTCTTCCTTGCCCTCCCCTGTGAACTTTGGCAATTTTTGTTTACTCGCCATCCCACCGCTGGGTCTTGCTCCTCTAATTCCTTGTGTGCTTGTACCTGGCGATCCTCCGCGTCCTACAACTGAACCTCCACTCGTGGGTCCTCTGGAAAAAGTTGCTGACACCGAACCAAACAAATTGCCTCCCGTACGGTACCCTTGTGCTCCCTCGGCACCTTCGATCGTACCGTCACCTTCTGGTGTCTCCCTCTGGTTGGTTGTCTCCCTCCGGTTGTCCTCTAAAATGGACAAATTCTTTAGCAAGTCTCTGGTAGCGTCAATCAGGTTTAGACTTCGCCTTGTTTGTTCCACCAACTCTTCGCGGCTTCTTACCCTACGGTGGTATTCTGGCGAACTATAGAATTCTCCTTTGGCACCCTCCGTAACTCCTTCTGGCAGCCCTACAACAGTGTAGACAGTGTAGTTCTCTCTGTCTATCTCTGCCTCCGCAACCTCCGTGACACCTCCTGGGTTCCCTTCGGGCAACCCCTCGGCCGGTCATCCCTCGGCAAGCTGCCTTAGCCTACGCCTTCATTCTAGCTGCTGTCGGAGATTCAACGCGGTTTGTGCCACTTCCCATTCGTCACTCTGTATCTTTTTATTTTTGTCCTTATTTAGTCTATTGGGCATAAGTCAAAGGTTCAATTTCCTCCTGGCCTGGCACCATCTCGTTCCGTTACCTGTCGAGTGTTCTCTTCGTCGCGTTGCAGGATTTGTTGTCGTCGCTCTCCCTGGGAAATCTCCTCCGGGCGGGCTTGTTGTGCCAACGATGCCTGTGCAAGCAACTGGGGGAGGTGGTTCATTAACCGGTTTACTACCGGGCTAACCTCCAGCGCTGTCCACACAGCACTTGGTGGGATTTCTGCCTCCGCCGCTTCTCGTCGAACGTATGTTTGAATGGCTACCTGGAGCAAAATCGAAAATTCTCGCGTTGCCGTGTCTTCTCCTGTGTAAAGTTCTGTCCGCGCGTCGTCGGCCTCCGGGTTTACTTCACCAACGGGTAGGCCCATTGTGTCTGTGCGCCATCCGTGTCTTCCGTTCCCGAGTACGTCTAGGCAACGGTGCCAAATGTTTGCCCTCTCGGGTAAACGGTTAAATGCAGAAAGTAAATGCACAGAACACAATGGAAATATATTAAATAACCAGCCTCTGTATTAATTCCACAGTCCATGTACAATAAGTGCTTATAACATTACATCTGACATGACTAACATGATCCTACTTCGAAGAAAAGGTACACAATATATAATACCCGAAGGGGTACGACACAACCGTCGCGACTCCAACTACCTACCCGTCAGCTAACTAACTGACCGCCGTAACTCATTATTACCGACGACAACATAAACATAATATAACAACATAACATAATGATTATTCCCGTCAACACTCTACTTCGAGCCTGTAGCTCTGGAACATTTCGTAATCCTCCATCTGCCAGTGGAAGAGCCCGTTCAATGACCCTATCTCATCCTCGAAGCATTCTCCTAGTTTGAGAATCCCTTCGTCGTTGGGCTCCCTGTAGCCCCATCCTTCGTCCCTCAGGTAGCCTTTTCCTTCACCCTCCGATTCCGAAGATGATGCCAGTTCCTCGTCAACAACCTGGGTCCTCAGATCAATGGTGTACTTCCACCCCCCTTTCTCCATAGAAAGGATGTTCTTTTTCCAGTCGTGGTTCACCTTTGCTGTAACCAGCCACCCTCTGCCTAAGATGGCGTCGTACCCCTTCTTCTTAAGTGGGATTACCACAAAATCTAGTATGAAAGGTTGCGTGCCGATGGTGACCGGCTGGGCCATCAGGGTGCCGAGTGGCTTGATGTCGTGCTGGTCTGCACCTACCAAGTTGAACGTAGGTGGCCATAGTTTTGGCTTCCCCAGCTTCTTCCACGTATCTTCTGGCAGTACATTCACCCCCTAACCTCCGTCCACGATGGTGTCTTTGAGGATAGCCCCGAGAATTCCCATCTCTACTACAGCAGGATGCCGACCACTATTTAAGGCCAATAACATTGGGTCAGCCGAGGGGCTGACCGGAACTTCCGCTCGTGTGCCATGCAAAGGTGCCTGCACAGTGGTTTGTATGGAATTAAAAATGGCGGTTCTTAACTGTGGCATTGTTTCTAGAAGGTCCTTTACCCTTATAGGTACTTCCATCTGCAGTACTTGCCCAATGATGCTATTTTCCGCTTTCGTACGGGATGATGTACTCGCCACCTCGTTGTCCCGTCGTTCGGCTGTTATCTCATGTTCAATATTGGCCTTTGCCTCCCGTAATCTCTCCTTCTCCGTACGGGGGTTTAGATAAGTGGTTTTTTTCGTCTGGGCGCGGGTGATCGCCAATACTTCTTTCTCACCAGTCTTCTCAGCCTTCTTAATGTTGAGGAGATTAACCCCTACCTGTGGGCAATTTGCGTCCTCATGGTCGCCTGGCCCACACCATCGGCAGAGGTGCTGAGGGGTGGCTTCCTTCGTGCAATCACGGGTGAAGTGCCCCCATTGATTACAGGCCCTGCATTGGATAACTGGTCGGCCCTTGGCGTCATACTAGATACGGCTTCCGTTATTGTTATTGTTGCTATTCCTTCCGCCACCGCATCTGTTGTCCCGGTAACCTCTAAATGATGTCGTTGTGTTGGTTTGCGAAGTTCCGAGGCCGGCTGCTCTTGCATGAAGAGAACTTGTTGGCTCCTAGTTTTCATATTGTAGGGACATTCCTTTGTCAAATGTCCCGCAATCTGACAAATGTCGCAGAAAGCCTTCTTGGGACAGGACCCCTTGGTGTGTCCGTCACTCCTACAGTCGGTACACCACACGTCGTTTTCTTCAGTCTTACTTGTACTCCCCTTCATGGCTTTGAATTCTTTCAACATTCGTTCCATGTCCTTTTGGAGAGCATGCACCTTTTTACTCAATTCACCACTGCTACTGCTTTACCTGTCAGAATCTTCATCATCGTCAAATGAATATTTATTACTTTTCTTCTTCCTTGATGTTTTGTATTCGCTCTCTAGGTCCATCGCCCTATTATAGGCGTCGTCATATGACGTCGGGGGTACAATTTTCATTTTTTTCCATAGGGAGGATTTCAATCCTTCAACGAACCATCGTTTTGTCAAGCCCTCAGCCGGTTGGCTTTCCATTTTACCCAACAATTCCTTCAATCTCTTGTTGTATGCCCGTACTGTCTCCTTGGTACCTTGTTTGGTACTGTATATCTCTGTTACAATTTCGTTGTCATCACGGAGCAATCGAAACTCCTCCATGAATTCCTTCTGTAGGTTGGCCCATGTGGCCACTTTTTGCTTATCTACATCAGAGTACCAATCTATGGCAACTCCACGTAACGTGGCTGGGAACTATTGTACCCAGTCATTCTGGTTTGTCACTCCGTTGGCAGACCAAATGGTTTCACATGTACGGCAGTGCCGTAAGGGGTCTTCCTTGCCGTCCCCTGTGAACTTTGGCAATTTTTGTTTACTCGCCATCCCGGGTCGTCTTCCTGGGGGTGGTTGTGTCTGTGTCTGTGGCCCTGTGCTGCTTCCTCCGGTGGCGTTGGTGGTGTGTCTTGCGTGGGCGACTAGAGGTACGGTGTTTTGCCTGTCATGTGTGGCACCTACACCCGTACGGTTGCCCTCCCCTTCGCTCTCACACGCGCCCACTCCTGCTTCTTGTTGGTGATCTTCACTCCGTGGCGTAAGGGATAAGTTTCTAAACTGATCCCGAGTCTCGACTAGATTTCGTCGTAACCTTGTTTCTTCCAGAAACTCTTCGTGGCTCTGCATCCTACGATGATCTGGCAACGCGTAGAAATTTCCATCGGCCTCTGCACCCTCCATGACACCTCCTTGGTTCCCCTCGGGCCCCCCCTTCGGCAGGTCGTCCTTCGGCAAGTTGCCTCAGCCTCCATCTACGTTCTACTTGCTGCTCTAGAATCAAGGCCTCTGTGCGGCCTCCCACTCGTTCGTTTCTGGTTTTTTATTTCTATCTTTATTCAATAGGTTTGGCATTAATTGTCGCACATTCCCATAACTCACAATACATAAATCAAAACATGTCTTTATTAATTCATCTGCTCAAATACAACTCGTGTCAATGATACTTTTATTTGAAAATAAGAAGTTCAAGGTTCAATTCCCTCCTGGCCTGGTGCCATCTCGTTCCGTTTCCTGTCGGTTGTTCTCTTCGTAGCGTTGCAGGATTTGTTGTCGTCGCTCTTCCTGGGCAATCTCCTCCAGGCGGGCTTGTTGTGCCAGCAATGCCTGTGCAAGCAACCGGGGGAGGTGGTTCATCAACTGGTTTACTGTCAAGCTAACCTCCAACGCTATCCACATGGCACTTGGTGGGATTTCTGCCTCCGCCGCCTCTTGTCGGACGTAGGTCTGAATGGCTACCTGGAGCAAAATTGAAAATTCTTGCGTTGTCGTGTCTTCTCCTGTGTAAAGTTTTGTTCGCGCGTCGTCGGCCTCTGGGTTTATTTCACCAACGAGTAGGCCCATTGTGTCTGTGCGCCATCCGTGTCTTCCGTTCCCGAGTACGTCTAGGCAACGGCGCCAAATGTTTGCCCTCTCGGGTGATAACTTAAGACATAAAGCACGTAATGCAAAATAATAACGCCATAGATATCAGACAAGTATAAGAGATATTATTCCATTCATAATTGTTGTCGTTCCCACAAGTTACATTCGGAAGTATATAAAGATGCCGAGGGGGTGCGAGCGCCAACCGTCGCACCGCAACTGCCACCCCTCGGTTGCCAACTAACCAACACAATTACAACTTAATTAACTAGTTTTATTTCCGTGTACAATATTGCCGCCAACATTGATCAAATGGGATGATCTCAAGGTTTCAAATGTAAGGTCTTGACTACACTTGAGATAACTTAGTGGTGATGTGATTTGTTGTTAATCACAAAGAGACTTATGCATCTTACAAGCTAGTTTGCATTTGATATTGCAATCTGATTGATGCTTCACTTCTTAAACTGATTAAAATAAAGAGAAAAGGAATAGGGATAAGAGAATCTAGGGACAATGACAGTAATGGCTGGTGCTGCAAACAGATAGAGTCATATAAAACTAATTCCTGCTTAACCAGAGATAAACTCACAATGCTATAGAAATAGTGCAATCTTCAAAAGAAAGTTAAGGATTTTCAGATCATGAATATTCATTTGGATACCCAATTCTAGCATAATCTAAACAAAAGTCCACAATTGAACTAATAGAAATAATGGGTTCAAACTAACCATGCACAGAAACTTACAATCAACAAATCTCCAATGGTATGAACCAAAAATAGATCAAATATCCTCACACTTCACTATTAAAATCACTGAACTTTAACTAATTTGATGAAAGAAACCATGCAAACAAAAAAAGGCAACTAGTAAAACATCATACTTAAATGTTTTATTCATTTGCTTCAACTACTGGTACAACAATCTCTCAAATCCTACTCTACTTCTAACTGTTTGCTGGCTACCGCTATTCTTAACTAATGATTACAATGAGAGAGGCGCTGGCCTTCTATAGATATTACATCTTACATCAATGGCTAGGATTAAATCCATTCAATGGCCTAGATCTTCCTTCTAGAAACCCTAGACAACCTTATTTAATGATTCTTACAACTCGCAAATTGTTTCCACTACAAGACGAAAGTTACACACTTCCAAAGGCAAAATAACAACCTTTTGTCACAAAAGGACAAAACTGCCAATCGGATAAATAACTTTCTTGGGAAAATAATAATACTTGGCTTTATGATATTGCTTTAATTTAGCCAAAATGTCATGTCCCCCGTATCAAGTTGATGTAATAATATTTGATATATATATATATATTTATTTGATTTATTAACAATTGTTTATTTATTTAATAATTAAAAGGAATAATTGTATCTTATCAATTAAACAATTAGTAATCTAATTGCATAAGTAGATCAGTCTCTAAACTAATGCTAAACGTATCACTACATCCGCTAACTACTACCTTAAGAGACACGATATTAACTTAAGTAGTGATTCTTCCTATATTATGAAAAGCCACCAAATATGAATACTTTCAATTTGTTATGAGACACGTTTTAAGAAAGACTTGTCTCTAACTCTCAAAAAGACACAAGTGCTCGAATGGGAAAATACATGTAAGTATTGTCGCGTACAAGAAGTAAGGGGACACAGGGAAAAAGAAGGGAGAATCAGACTGGAAGTCTAAACCAAATTGGAGATCAATTAATATACAATTTTCTGATAACTTCTGCTTTGGACAAGGACTGGTATGTTATTTTGTCCTGAGCAATAATACTCTTATTTTCTTTATAATTATAATAAGAAATTAAGTTATTGAATTAGTGTTTCATGACTGTTGATAATAGGGGTAAGATAAACATCAGATATGTCTGAACTCCCTAAGTTTTAAACATTGTCATAGTGCAACTAGATATTGGCCTAATTATAGACCTATGCCTTAACCCAAATCTGATTCCTTTTGAATGGTTGGATGCTATTAGGGAGAGGCAGTTGGTTTTAGTAAAACCAACTCATGATAGACGAGCCCCAAGGGTGAAATAACTCATGATCCTGAAATCTGGGCTGTAAGCCCCAAGGGTGAATGGACTGAGGTTCTGGTAATCTGGGACTTAGAGATGGTATCATTGCACCCTAGACAAGCAAGTCTCCCATCCAGGACTAGGAAATTGGAAGGAGATTAAGGTTAGGCCTGAATAGGGGCAATACTTACTGTGCTATGAGCAACCTAGTTATTTAATATGAATGTTACTGTAGCATAATAAGTAGTAATGTATGTTTTTTTGCGGGGATTAACAGCCTATAAATCGGGGACATTACACAAAATATTATTATTTTACAATAAATTAATTCCCTCTTTACAGTAAATCATTTTCCATCTCATTTCCAGCTGTCATCTCCCTGTTTCTGTATATTTCCTATAGCATTTTTGTAGCTCGTCACTTTTTCCAAAATTCTAAAGAGGGCACCCCCTAGATTGTGATAGTGGTTCTCAATACTTCATCTCCATCTCTATGACACATCCCCGATTGGCACATGTCTGTGGATATTTCCAAGTGCCTACAAAATTCTTCATTT
Source organism: Cryptomeria japonica (assembly GCF_030272615.1). Taxonomy (NCBI): domain Eukaryota; kingdom Viridiplantae; phylum Streptophyta; class Pinopsida; order Cupressales; family Cupressaceae; genus Cryptomeria; species Cryptomeria japonica. Next base: position 35,368,623 of record NC_081407.1, read on the forward strand.
CTGTGAACATGTTACTCCCAATATTCTTTAGAAAGACATCATCTTCAAAATTTTGATCTTGTGTTTCTCATTCTGTCTTAATAATCATATGCCATGATTGGAAATTACATCTAGAAATGCTCGAATCATTGACTCATCCAAATGATCTTTCCTCCTCTAGCTCTGTAATATCCCAGTAATATTTTTTTTGAATTTTTAACAATAAGCGACACAAGCAATCACCACAACCCGTTAAGGTTAGAGAAATAAACCGAACTACTGAAAGGGAACCCTTCCACCTTTTGTTCACCGAGAGCCCAGTCTGGGAGGGTGAGAGCATACGGTGTTCCGGGGATTGTTAGCAACAATAATCAAACTGAAATTACAATGCCTAGGCGGCAAGCCAGCCCCTTCTGCTTATCCAGCAGGATAGAAACCAAACTCTTGGCCGTAAACCAACCAAGGGAAAAATGACAAGAAATTGAAATTCAATCACTCTACCGCATGTTTCAGCGGGAGGACATTACATTAAGCTATCACTCTACCGCATATTTCAGCGGGAGGACCATAGTATTGAACTTATCACTCGACCACTTATTTAGTGGGAGGACTGAGTACAAAAACTGAATTACAAAACTTAGAAGGCGGCAAGCCAGCCTCTTCCACTTATGCAGTGGGGATTACAAATAAGAGCAGAAAGAAGGGATGATCAGTATTACTGAAACAACCTTACAAAATAGAGATGAGATGAGAAGAGTAATTGCAGATTTTTACAACAAGACTATCATTTTTCTGTTACAACTAATCTGCAGGCTGAAAGTACAATTCAACAGCCTATGGAAACATCAAAATACTCATAACTCACTCATTTTTCACCCAAACCAACTCAAATCAATCCCAATCTCCCAATATAACACTAACAACATCCAATCCAAACTACAACCCCAAACAACCCTTATTTCATTTGCACGCATCCCAATGCAATATCAGAAAACCATGCCATACCTAGGGATTTCGATTTTGTCTAGAAAAATCAATACTCAATTAAACTTGCTAAAAACTTACACAATGTATCGCCATGGCTAGGAAGGAAGGATGAGCCGGTACCCAGAATGATGGAGTCGCCTGGTTAAGAGATGTGAACAAAATATACTTTCAGCAGTCCCACGACCAACAACCAGAAACACTCAAATCCAACATAGAACACTCCATAATATGCACTCATTCACCAATCAGCAATGGGAACACAAGGACACAGCTAGGTACTATCTTGCAAGTACGAAACTGAGACTCAACTAGGAAGCCAACTTCGAAGCTCAAATTTTCAGTTGCCAAACCGGCAGCATAACGATGAAATTTTCAAAGATGTGGAAATGGGAGACCAAGTCTCATATTTATAACTTCACACACCTCAACCCCAAATGCAATTTCCTTCAATTTCAACGCCTTTCATTTTACATTTCACTCCACTACATGCGGACCCCAAATGTGGCGCCATTTCCCACAAGTCAAACCTCACGCCTAAGGCAAGGACCCACGTTACACTTTGGCAAATATTAGAGATAAGTCATAAAAAATAATATCTTTCTCAATATTTCGACATCTCTTTAATAAACATGAAATTCACCAAGAACTTAGGAAAAATAGGCATTAATCCCAATTTTAATAAATCAGTCGCAAATAATCAAATTAATTAAATATTAAACCTTAGGATAAGGAAATAATATTTAATTATGTCGCAAATGACTCTCGTACTGATTATTATCACAATCAGGATGAAATTGAGCCCGGACGACCATAGAACTGCTGTAGAATCAGAACCCCTGTCTACTACCAAAAATAGAATTGTGCCACACAGCCACTTACTAAAAATAGTAAGTCAAGAACTAATGCTCAGAAAAGCATGATCATCGCATCCAGAGGCAAAACATGGAGAGCTCAGTAGGACAGTAACTCCAGAATGGTCATTCCCTGACTTACTAAAAATAGTAAGTCCTCGTTTCATCAATGTTGGACCCTCATTCTTCATTCCACCTAGCCTACGGGTCTCAGGAATAGGCTAATGGACCACTGGAAGGTCATCAGTGAGAAGGGGACATTACAGTCCCCCCTCCCCAAAATTGCTTGTCCTCAAGCAACTGCAAGGCTGGATGCAATAAAATCTCCTCACTTTCCCACGTAGCATCCTCTGCTGGTAGGTTCTTCCATTTGATCAAGTATTCCCTGATCACTCTTCTCCTCAGAGATCATTCCCTGAATTCAAGGATAGCTTCCGAAACCAAAACCAACTCTCCCTCCTCATCAAGCGGAGGCAACAACTGAAGCAACAACATTATGTCCCAGAGCCTTCTTAAGGCGAGACACATGAAATACATTAGGGATCCTGCTGCTTGCTGGCAATTCCAACTCGTAAGCCACTTCTCCAACCCTTCTACTGACTCTGAAAGGTCCATAGAATCGTGGCTTCAACTTCTCAACCCCACTCTTCTTGAGAGTAGACTGTCTGTAGGGCTAGAGCCTCAGATAAACCATGTCGCCCACCTCAAAGGTGCGCTCAATTCACTATTGATCAGCATACAACTTCTGCTGATTCTGTGCATGCTGGAGATTGTCCCTCAGAATCCTCAGAATATCCTGATTCTGCTGCATCATATCCTTTGCCTGAGGGGTTCTACTATAATCAAATACCAAATCTGCGAAGCTAGGAGCTTCATAACCATATAGTGCCATGAATGGTGACATCCGGATGGACATGTGATAGGAGGAATTGTAACAATATTCCCCTAGGTGAAGCCATCTTACCCAAGTATTTTGCTGCTCCGAGACATAGTTTCTAAGATAACCTTCCAACCACTTATTCACTATCTCGGTCTGCCCATCAGTTTGAGGGTGATAACTGGTGCTTGGAGTGAGCACAGTACCACACAATCTAAAAATCTCCTGCCAAAAAGCACTTAGGAACTTGTTGTCGCTATCACTCACAATGTTCTTCAGTAAACCATGTAATCTGAACACCTCCCGGAAGAACACTTCAGCAACTTGTGCTGCTGTAAAAGAGCTGGTGATGGCAAAGAAATGAGCAAACTTTGTAAGTCTGTCCACCACCACATAGATACTATCTTTCCCTTGAGCCCGAGGCAACCCCGTGATGAAATCCATGGAAATACTTTCCCATTTTTGACCGGGAATTGGCAAGGTTGTAACAAACCAGCTGGTAGAGTGTGCTCATCTTTGTTCCTCTGACATGTAAGACACTCCTTAATGTACTTCAAAACATCATTTTTCAGTCCCTTCCAAGAGAATCTCTCCCGGATCTGCCTGTATGTTTTGAAATAACCTTGGTGACCAACAAGGGGGATGTCATGGAAGGTCTTCAAAATCTTCTCTTTTAACTTGGATTCAACTACTATGAGGATTCTTCCCTTGTACAGGATCAATCCCTCAACCAATTTGTACCTTTCATCGTGAAAAGTACCTTCTATAAGGCTGGTTGCAAACTGATTTTTGGCATAATCAGCAAGCAACAACTCTCTCCAATCAGCAGTAAGCTCGCAAAGTGAGCTTAAATGGGGTCTTCTGGATAAGGCATCTGCCACCACATTGTTTTTACCCTTAACATACTCAATATCGAAATCGTAAGCTTGTAGCTTACTCACCCATTTTTGTTGTCTCTCATTCAGATCTTTCTGATGCATGAAGTGTTTAAGACTATTGTGATCAGTTTTAACAATGAACTTACTCCCTACCAGATACTGTCTGAATTTTGCAAGGGCATGCATTATGGCAAGCATTTCCTTGTCATAAATGGAATATAGTCTCTCAGGACCTCTCAACTTTCTGCTCTCAAAGACTATAGGATGCTTATCTTGCATGAGGACTGCACCAACACCTTCTCCAGATGCATCACACTGTAGCTCAAATGGCTTGGTGAAATCAAGCAATGCTAAAACAGGGCAGGAACTCATGATTCTTTTAAACTGCTCAAATGCTGTCTATGCCTTTTCGGATCATTCAAAAGCTCATTTCTTTGTGAGATCTGTAAGGGGGGCAGCCAACTGAGAGTATCCCTTCACAAACCTCCGATAGAATCCACACAATCCCAAAAATCCCCTCAAATGTGTTATGTTTTCGGGAGTAGGCCAATCAAGGATGGCTCTAATCTTTTCGGGATCCACCTTCACACCACCCGCACTGATAATGTGACCGAGGTAGAGCAACTCTTCCATCCCAAACTCACATTTGGACTCCTTGGCAAACAGGGACTCAGATTCTAATATGCCCAACACTTCATCCAACTGTTGTAAATGTTCTTTCCAAGATTTGCTGAATATTAGGATGTCATCAAAAAATATCAAAACAAACTTCCTTAACTGCTCTTGGAAGATTTTGTTCATGCATGACTGGAATGTAGCAGGAGCATTAGTCAAACCAAAGGGCATGACTAGGAACTCAAAATGCCCAAAGTGGCATCTGAAAGAAGTCTTCTCCACATCTGAAGCTCTCATTCTGATCTGATGGTACCCCGATTTGAAGTCAATCTTGGAAAAGAACACTACCCCATGTAGCTCGTCAATGAGCTCATCAATTCTCGGAATAGGATACCGATTCTTGATGGTTTTCTGATTCACGGCTCGGTAATCCACACACACACGCATGGTCCCATCCTTCTTTCTCACCAAAACAATAGCCGAAGCAAAGGGGCTTTTGCTAGGCCATATGTAATCCATGTCAAGCAATTTCTAAATTGCTTTCTCAATCTCATCCTTCTACTTCTTAGGATATCGGTAAGGAGTAGTCATGACTAGCTTAACTCCTTCTTCAAGCTCAATAATGTGTTCGGCACCTCTTTCAGGGGGCCTGCCAGGAGGGGGATTTTCGAACACCTTGCTTCTCTTAGTTATCAAAGCTTGAATGTCTTTAGGATAATTTTTGTGCTCTTGTTGTGGCTCTGAAGGCATTACCATGATCTTGCTTCCATCCTTGACCATTGCTGAAATATCTGAGGAATAGCTACCCTTATCCACCAATGGATTGGAAGGCATTATCAAACACTCCACTGCACACTCCACCTGATTATGGCAGATCAGCCTTTCCATTCTTTTCAAGGATACAACTTTAAGTCCCCCATGCGACATTCCTCTCAAAACTACCTACAAACAGGAATTTCAGCTCCATGGTTTGTAGGTTTAGTGTGATCTCACCAAGAGATCTCAGCCATTGAATCCCGAGGACTGCATCATCAATCCCTCCAATACTCACCACAAAGAAATCATCTCTGATTTCATGATTTCCCAACTTCAGAGACATGTTGGAAATCATTCGGTTACAGGATATAGTGGAGCCATCTACTACCATGACTTTGAAGCCCTCAACTTCCTCTGCCACTAGTCCCTTTTTTGCAACAATCCTTTCATCAATGAAGTTGTGTGTTGCACCTGTGTCAATGAGAGCTATGACACGATGCTCTCCAATCACACCTCTAACTCTGAAGGATTCATTTTTGTGAATGCTCGAGAGTTGAGCAACCACTCCTCTATCTTCTGACCCAAATTCAGGCCCTTCAGGAGCCTCTTCATACTCGCTGTCCTCAACTTCAGTTTGTTGTTCTAAAATTTCAGAATCTGATCCATCTGCTGAATAGCACTCCATCTTATGCAAATTCCCTTTTCCATGGCACCTATGTCCAGGAACCCAAGGTTCTCTGCAAGAATAACAAAGATTCTTTCTCCGGAGCTCTTGATGAAGCTCATCATCCATACGCGGAGGGAACCTCTTGTTCTGATTCGTGAACTTCTTCTTGTCCTTTCTAAAAGGGAAAGGCTTGGACTGAATTTTACTCTTTGGGGCAGCCAACTCCATACTTCTAGAATTTTTTATAGCTTCTCCCAGGGTGGGCGGATCAAAAGCTTTGACCCATCCTCTCAAAGGTTCTTCAAGTCCATCAGTGAAAAGGGCAACCAACCGCTTCTCTGAGATGCTACTCACCATGACTGATAGGTTTTGGAATTCAGTCACTTAAGTATCCAATGAACCTTGCTGCTTGAGTTGTGCAAGTTCTCTGAACTTCACCTCTGGATTCTTGTTGTCGAATCTCTCAATCAGCTTGTTGGTGAAATCAGCATAGGTGGTGATTAAGTTATGACCAAGGGTGACCAACCCATGGTACCACCATTCATGGGCCACTCCATCCAAGTGCAAGGTAGCAAACTTGATGGCATCCTCCTCCGGCATCGGCCTCAAGGACAAGTAATTGTCCAACTTTTGTACCCATGCTCTAACTGTACTCTTAGCACTTCCATCAAAGTGTGCTAAGGTCACTCTTCCAAGAGCTTGCTGATAATCTCTTGGGGTAGTAGACTTATAGTCATTCCTCCTTCCTCTCTTCATTTTCTGATTCATAAACTGATCCAGAGTTAGGATATCTCGGATCTCAACAGAAAGAGAAGCATACTCCATGTAGCTGTTTCTTATTTCATCAGCTGTGGGTATCTCTGTTTCAGCTTGTTGTACTTCTCTTGGCAGAAATACAGGTTGTAAAGGCCTTGGGGCTGAACCTCCATTGTTACTCCCGTTGTTACTCCCATTTCCATCGCCTACAGGAGCATTAGAAGTGCTGGCTTCCAGTCTATTGTTGCGCTGATAAGGGACCTGTTGTGACCATTTCACACATCGCCCCATCGCAAATGGGGACCCCCTCTTTTTGCTTGTTTTTCGCTCGTTTTTGCTTTCGTTTTTAGGGTTTTGTTAGTCAGTTGGTCGTCTGGATTTAGGGTCAAGCCTTAGGGTTTTAAATTTTGTCCTTTCAAGCCAAAATCCAGCCGTTTTTGAGAGCTTTTGAGCTTCCTTTTCTAGGATGCAAATTTTGAATGCAATGAATTCGCCAAAATGGTCTAATTTTCAATTGGAATGTTAATGCAGAGCTTGAATTTGTCTAAGTATTGACCGTCAATGTGAATTTTTGTCCGATTGAATATTTTGACCAAATTTTGACTTTTTTGAATTTTGATCCTGGGCATTGGAATTGATTTGTTTTCGCCTCGTGAAGTGTTAAAATGTGAAAAATCTTGTTATTTTGGCCTGTAGGAGCAAAATCGCTCCTATCCCTCAGGGAAGGACGGGAGCTCATTTTCAAATATCTCATCGTCCCTGCAGAGTCCAGACAAATTTCAAGTTGGAAGTGATGGAGAACGGCGAGATCTTTCCATTGAATATAAATTGAAGATTTTCATGAGCACAGAAATGCCTCCAGGAGGAAAATCGCTCCTGTCCCTCAGTGAAGGACCGGAGCTACAATTCAAATTTCGCCTTGTCCTTGCAAGATTTTGAAGACTTAACAATTTGAAAGGGTCCGAAGGAAGATACTTTGCCAAATGAATATAATTTGAGATGCAAAAACGAAGGAGAATGACCTATATTGACCAAATCGCTCCTGTCCCTCTCCAAGGGACCAGGGCGAGGTACCTTGTAGCTCTCGTCCCTCTCCCAGGGACCAGAGCGATTTCCTTCATTATGCAAAATCCAGACAAGGGTCAAGGCAAGTTTACGTTCAAAAACAAGGGAAAACATGAGATGAACGCATTGAATATAAATTGAAGATTTTTGGGACGTCCATAACAGTGTTAAATGCCTAGTCCGCTCCTGTCCCTCAGGAAGGGACCAGAGCGATTTTTGATATAATTGCTTTTCTTGCAAGGTTACAGATGATGTCAAGGCATGGACGAATGGAGTGAAGAGGGACGAATCCGTTGAATATAAACTTGGAACCTGGCAAAGTGAGATAGTGGCCACAAGGGAAGGATCGCTCCTGTCCCTCTCCAAGGGACCAGGGCGATACAATGATGATAATACTCCCTACGCAAGTTCAAGGTCGTTCCTCCAAAGTTCAAGGTCGACACAAGTCAAGACAAGGTGGCGAGGGACATTTCAAGGCGTCTTCATCATGCGCAAACACTCAAAGGACGTTAAAATGAAGAAATTGACACCCTATAACATAGATCGCTCCTGTCCCTCAGGAAGGGACCAGGGCGATGTTAGATGCATTGGCCATTTCATGCAAAATTTACGTAAGGACAAGACGTTGCAATGTTTTATAGGGTCCATGGTATGATAAAAAGATGATAAACAAGAGTTTTGAACGTGAAATGATCATCATTTTGAGCATGGAGACTATATCGCTCCTGTCCCTCTCCAAGGGACCAGGGCGATTTGCTTTGGATTCCTTGTTTTGCTTCAAGATCAAGCTAAGTCAAGACGTCCTAAGATAGCATATGGTCCAAGGCATCGTTTGAAGATAATTCGCAAGGGTTTTGAACGTCCAAACATCGCCAAATAATGTAAAGGCCTCACATCGCTCCTGTCCTTTGGATAAGGACCAGGGCGATATCATCAAAAGCACGCATATTCCTTCACGATCAAAGTTAGGCGAGGATAAGCGAGGCAAGGGACATCGTTTGGAAGATATTACAAAGAAGATTGAAGTTTAAAATTGCCAAGGTTAAGGAGAAAACGTGGATCGCTCCTGTCCCTCTCCAAGGGACAAGGGCGATGGTCCCTTTAATGCGTCCAAACACTTCGTGCAAAAAAATGAAACAAACGCAAAAGGAACAAGCATAGGTGTTGTTCGCCCTACAATGAAGATCGAAGATAGAAGATGCATATTGAACGTGGAAATTAGAAGATCGCTCCTGTCCTTTGGACAAGGACCAGGGCGATATGCACTTAAAGGACACCCATATGCGCACACAAGGCGATCAAATTCGAAGGACCATCAAGATGATTGATTTTCAACGTGGAGATGAAGGAGTTGGACGTAAGAAATGCAAAAGTCAAGACAAAAATGGTGAATCGCTCCTGTCCCTCTCCAAGGGACCAGAGCGATGAGGTACGTCCCTTCCTTTTTCCAGTTTTGGCGCCAAATTAAACAATTCAAATTTTCCTTAAATGCTAAATCGATTTAAAAAATTGAAAATCCATTTTTATTTAGCATTTAATATGGCGTTATCTTTTATTAATTATTTTTTTGCCTTTATTAAAAATCGAAATTCTCATTTAAAAAACGCAAGGCATTAATAATTAATTATTTAGTTAATATAAAATCGATTTGAAGCGCCCAATTAGGCAAGTCGGCCTTGTTATTTTATTGCAAATCATTTAAAAAATGGTTTTATTTGTCAAGTCGGCCTAAGGGGTGAAAGGATATGAGCGCTATTTATAAGGGGAGTGAAATGTTCATTTTCACATAATCATTTTTACCTTTCTTCATGCGAATCAAGAAGAGGCGAATATAGTGCGAAGTGTGTTCAAAAGTAGTGCGATTTCAAACCAAAGGTGGCGCTAGTATCATCTTGTGTGGAGTGCGAATTGCGTTGAAGACCAAAGGTGGTGCGAATTTCATTCATCCAAGGGTGGCACTTAGTTATCAAAAGGTGGTGCGAATTTGAAGACCACACCAAGGGCGAACTTGGAGATCCATCTAAGACCACGCCAAAGGGCGAATTTGAAGATCATTTAAGACCACGTCTAAGGCAATACTTGAAGATCACGTTCTCTCCAGAGGTGGCGAAGTCGATTTTGAGGAAATCATATTGAAGATTATCTTATACCTCAAATTTTGCCTAGGCGAATTTTGTTTTTGCATTCTAGAGTTAGCTCTCTATCGAGGTATGGCGATTTAATTGTTATTGCTTTATTCATTCATCGTCATATTCCAAATTTTGCAATTTTGAATTTTGAATCTCTTGGCTCAATCGTTTTTTTTAGGAAATGATAACTCTAGAGACTTATCATGAGGTTTCCTAAAATTTATCTCTCTTATTTACGTTATTTATTGCAAAACCTATTTCTTATAATGAAATGTTGTGTAGGTATGGCGACCCCAAAGGCGGGAGCATCCACCAGTCGCTCGGCTCTCATGAAAGAAGATCAGAAGACCGAAGAAGTAGAGACCAAGATCATGTCTAAATGGAGCAACATTGGAGATACAAACTTGGGGAACTTTAGCACGAAGAAGTTCCAGGAGGTCCCTTACATCGGCAAGCCATCACCTGTCGCCCGGAGAATAATAGAGAGTGGCATCATCAAGGCGGCCGGTTTTCCTCTAGCCATTCAGTGCCACGAGTTGATGATCGAGTGTGCCCGTCACTACAATCCACAGTCCAGGACAATTGTGTCCAATGAAGGAAACACTTTGGCGTATCTTTCAGAGGAAGCCATAAGTGAAGCCTTCCATCTTCCAGAGCACAGGGACATGATATACAAGAGCATTGAAGGAGCCAGATCAGTGTACGATGATGATCCAGATGCTTGCCTAAGCATAATCAACAAGAACTGGCTACTCAAGAGTCGTCCCCGTCTGAGCAAAGTACCGAACACACCACACAAGATTGATTTCCAGGAGGAGTACAGAGATTTGATTACCATGCTCAACAGAGTTACAGGAGCACCTCATGCCTTCTATTTTGAGAAATGGATGTTTTACTTCATCCAGGTGATTGTTCAAGGAAAGGGTACAATACATTGGGCTAGGATAATTAGCCATTGCTTAGACGTACAGTTGAGAAGACTCAGGGCTACTAAGTCCTTCCACATGAGTTCATACGTCATCTATGCCTTAATCAGGAGCGTTGAGTACGCAGGACTACCTCACAGAGGAGTGATTGGAAGAGGACCCGGCGAGGTCAGAGCTTGTGAATCCTATACCTACTTGCATCATCCACCAGGGAAGAACTACAAGTTAGTCAATGATACTTTCACGATGAACATCACAAGGACGTTGCAAGGAGGGATTCACAACAGATTATCTCAGGATGCCCAGGAGTTCATCAAGAGGTACGGTGCTTGGTTCATTCAGTTTCCCAAGTTCACTTACATTAGAGTGCATGGATGTCCTTTACCTCCATACATGTTGCCGAGGTACCCGACAGACAGAATTGTGTTACTTGAAGTAACAAGGCAGTTGGCAGCATATGTGAAGGCATTCAGACACAGACATCAGAATGGAGTTCAGGTACCTATTATTTTGGGTAATTCAGTTGAGGTATGTCCTAATGTCCTAGCCATGGATGACGCAGAGAAGGAGTTAGCCTTGTATCCTTTTTCATCTTTTGCTTGGAGGAATAGTTTTGATCCACATGGACATTTAGAAGAGACGGTCGGTAGAAGATTTAGACATGAGCACCAAATTGAAGATTTTATGATGAATCTCCTAGATGATCTCGAAGTGAAACGAAAGATGCATTCTAGATTGCCTTTGGATTTCATCAGGAAATGTAAGATTTACAGAGTGGCCGACCAAGCTCAGGACAACGGCAGGCACATCCAATCTTCATATGATAGAGAAAGCAAAACAATAAGTTTGAATTGGAATGAGCCCGAGGCCGTGGATTTAGATGATTTGATGGCACCAGTCTTGTCTTGTACTCGCAGATGGGTAGACGTTCAGCATCAGAAGTTGAGAGAACAAGGCATAGCCATGTCTTTTACTTTGGAAGAAAAGCCAGCCGAAGGTGGAGCCAGTGTTAGTGAAGGCAATCCTAATCCTAGGAATTCAGGTGAAGGTAACCTTCGATGTGCCAGTGAGGGCAATCTCCATTCGAGAGGTTCGAAGAGAAAGGAAAGATCAGAAAAGAAAGAGCCTTCCAAGAAAAAGTTAGGTGCCAACAAAGATCAAACACCAGGTACTTCTTCCAGACCAGAAGATAGAACAGTTCGAGTGGAAGAGTCCATGGAGTCGATGGTACAGAATGACAGACAGGAGGAAGGACAGGCACAGCATGTTTCGTCAGATGGATCTCTCCAAGACTATGATTTAGATAATGATAATGAAGTAACATCTCCTCCCAGACAAGAAGAAATAGTACATAAAGAAATTCAAGTTCAAGAGACAAGATCGAATATCCCAGATTGGTTGAAGGAAAGATTGACTAAGGTGATCGTAATAGAGGACGAGGACAGTGCAATTGATTTAGAGAGCCTTGTTGGACGTTCACATATGACAACAGAGAAGAAGAAGGCTACAAAGATGTCCAAGATGATTCGAGATGAGACTGGATCTAGAAAACTGCAGATAGCTACACCGGCAGCAGACAAATATGAGGGTGAGATCCTAGCAGAAGACTATCATATACAGACTATTGAGTTAGGACCATCCACAGCAGAGCAGACTTTAGATGATGCCACCGACACATTTGAGGCATTGAAGGACAAGCTTAGAGAAGAAGTAGAAAAGAATAGAAAGCTTGAGAGAGAGAGAGGTGCATGGAGGACTTATTTCAGTCACATCAATGAACCTTTGGGACGTCAGGATCCAGTTAGATCACCAGTGCAGGCATTGCCCCTTCAATCGATCAATGAAGCAGAAAGATTCAGGAACCTGGTCCAGCGTACATGTAGTTGGATGGATAGATCTCATACAATGGCCTTAGAGTTTGTTACAAGGATGTCGAAGATCATTCATCAGGCTATCCAAGTTCTTGAAATTATCCACAGATTGATGGCAACAGTAGCTGCATTTGCCCATACTAAGGACGTTGTCATCCCTGTCTTGAAAGTAATAAGACACACATCCAGAAGAATTTTAACGCAGGAGAGGATCTTAGAAGGTGATTCTCACAGTTTGTTTCAGTGGTCAACCTTACTCCATATAAAGAGTGTTCTCTTCGAGGACATCAGTGTTAGATGTGGTCAAGTTGAGGAGGTGATCAATCCGATCCAGGACAGAGTATTTGAGGTACTTCGTACCATTCTTGGCAGAAGGATCGAGGTCGAGACAAATGTGGATATACAAGAATTTAAGGATAGAATCAAGATCATCTTTCGCAAGGACGCAAATGTTACAGATGAGCAGTATGATCAGATGTATGCCACCATGCTCCTGATTGACAGAACAAAGGAACTTGAACCTACTTGGGACGCAACTCTTCTAGATGCATTCGATCAGGTTATCCACTTGGAAGAGAGTATCAAGAATCTTCCCGAGATTCCAATCACAGAAATCGAAGGAATCGTGACAAAATTCATTGCATATGCTAAGAAAGAGAATTGGAAAGGGAATAAGATTCTAGATGAAAGGTTGTTACAGATGACATGACATCTTATTTCTCATTGGTTGATACCTCCTAGATTTTTGTGCCAAATTTAATATTTGGCTATGTATTTAATATTGTTCAGTAAAAAGGAGGTCATTTGTAACAAACCCTAATTAGGGTTTAGGTGTCATGATCTTGTCCGTTGATTTACTTTCAATCTGGACCTTTCATTGTAACTGGGGATGTTTTTTATACCCCCATTTTTCATTTCATTTGATAATAGTGAATAGTATAATAGAAGAATAGAGTAATAGTCAATAGTTGATGTAAGAGAGATTAGAGTTAGAAGCAATTTTTATTTTGTAGCAAGATTGAGTCTTGAAGAGAGAAATTCAAGCAATTGTTGTATATGATGACTTGGAAATCAATAAAATATTGAAGTTATGGTGTTTTGTTGCAAATTTCTTAAGTTATCTTCATGGTTGTTGGATGTACTTGAATCACGCTCACTCAAAGTAGTTTGTTAATTTGAAAGACTAAGTGTGGGATTTGATATTTGGTAGGATTCGCAATCCAAACCACTAGCTTCTTGCTGATTGTAGGAACGCCTTGCGTGGTCGACTGGAAAACATTTTGAGTCCTTAACCTTCAAGCATTTTCGTATCTAGGATATGTACCTTCGTAGTAGTGTCCTTGGTCTTTGATGCATTGAACACCATTATATTACCTTAGAAGATCGCACTAATTTCAATTGAGTTGTTATCTTATGGCAAAATTGAAGTTGGTTGAATCTTGCCAAGTCTCGTCCATACTAAGTCATTCATAGGGTTAGGCTAGATTAGACCTCTTTAAACCCTATCTTTTTGCTATTTTTTGAAAGTCCCTTTTAGTTTAGTAAAATCTTCGAGCTTTAGAATGTGTAAGACCCCTTGGAGGAAACAGCAAATCACATCATACCACTAAAAAGCTTGTCCACACGTGGAGACCCCACTAAAAGAACCTTGGAGTCCATCTAACTGATCCTTTTTTGCAGATCTTCAGCAGTTAGAGACTATTTTCTCAAGAGAGGATAAGATGCCTATTGGTATTTTATTCTGTGTATGATTGTGTATAAAATACACGTCAACAGGACCCCAACAACGTTCTGGTTGAGCTTTGCCAGCAGTAAAGACATCATGTCCATCATGGCATTGATTTGCTTCTCTGCCTTCTTGTCGGATGCCTCATTTGTTTCTGTAGTCTTATCTGACATTGAATCCACTGAATCTGAGGTATCTAGATCCTTCCCTCTATTTCTCAGTACTTCTAAAAATGTGTCTTCTTCGGGCACTATAGGAATCTGAAACTGTTGTCTCTTCTTCTCTCTGTTGTAGTATCTGACATCTCTGTCACTCATAGAGACTTCTGAACCCACTGACTCTCACAGGCTGGCAAGAAGAACGGCTCTGATACCACTGTAACATCCCAGTAATTTTTTTTTGAATTTTTAACAATAAGCGACACAAGCAATCACCAAAACCCATTAAGGTTAGAGAAATAAACCGAACTACTGAAAGGGAACCCTTCCACCTTTTGTTCACCGAGAGCCCAGTCTGGGAGGGTGAGAGCATACGGTGTTCCGAGGATCGTTAGCAACAATAATCAAACTAAAATTACAATGCCTAGGCGGCAAGCCAACCCCTTCTGCTTATCCAGCAGGATAGAAACCAAACTCTTGGCGGTAAACCGACCAAGGGAAAAATGACAAGAAATTGAAATTCAATCACTCTACCGCGTGTTTCAGCGAGAGGACATTACATTAAGCTATCACTCTACCGCATATTTCAGCGGGAGGACCATTGTATTGAACTTATCACTCGACCACTTATTCAGTGGGAGGACTGAGTACAAAAACTAAATTACAAAAACTTAGAAGGTGGCAAGCTAGCCTCTTCTACTTATGCAGTGGGGGTTACAAATAAGAGCAGAAAGAAGGGATGATCAATACTACTGAAACAACCTTACAAAATAGAGATGAGATGAGAAGAGTAATTGCAGATTTTTAAAACAAGACTATCATTTTTCTGTTACAACTAATCTGCAGACTGAAAGTACAATTTAGCAGCCTATGGAAACATCAAAATACTCATAACTCCATCATTTTTCACCTAAATCAACTCAAATCAATCCCAACCTCCCAATATACAACTAACAACAACATCCAATCCAAACTACAACCCCAAACAACCCTTATTTCATTTGCACGCATCCCAATGCAATATCAGAAAACCATGCCATACCTAGGGATTTCGATTTTGTCTAGAAAAATCAATACTCAATTAAACTTGCTAAAAACTTACACAATGTATCGCCATGGCTAGGAAGGAAGGATGAGCCGGTACCCAGAATGATGGAGTCGCCTGGTTAAGAGATGTGAACAAAATATACTTTCAGCAGTCCCACGACCAACAACCAGAAACACTCAAATCCAACATAGAACACTCCATAATATGCACTCATTCACCAATCAGCAATGGGAACACAAGGACACAGCTAGGTACTATCTTGCAAGTACGAAACTGAGACTCAACTAGGAAGCCAACTTCGAAGCTCAAATTTTCAGTTGCCAAACCGGCAGCATAACAATGAAATTTTCAAAGATGTGGAAATGGGAGACCAAGTCTCATATTTATAACTTCACACACCTCAACCCCAAATGCAATTTCCTTCAATTTCAACGCCTTTCATTTTACATTTCACTCCACTACATGCGGACCCCAAATGTGGCGCCATTTCCCACAAGTCAAACCTCACGCCTAAGGCAAGGACCCACAATACACTTTGGCAAATATTAGAGATAAGTCATAAAAAATAATATCTTTCTCAATATTTCGACATCTCTTTAATAAACATGAAATTCGCCAAGAACTTAGGAAAAATAGGCATTAATCCCAATTTTAATAAATCAGTCGCAAATAATCAGATTAATTAAATATTAAACCTTAGGATAAGGAAATAATATTTAATTATGTCGCAAATGACTCCCGTACTGATTATTATCACAATCAAGATGAAACTGAGCCCAGACCACCATAGAACTGCTGCAGAATCAAAACCCCTGTCTACTGCCAAAAAAAGAATTGTGCCACACAGCCACTTGCTAAAAATAGTAAGTCAAGAACTAATGCTCAAAAAAGCATGATCATCGCGTCCAGAGGCAAAACATGGAGAGCTCAGTAGGACAGTAACTCCAGAATGGTCATTCCCTGACTTACTAAGAATAGTAAGTCCTCATTTCATCAATGCTGGACCCTCATTCTTCATTCCACCTAGCCTACGAGTCTTAGGAATAGGCTAATGGACCACTGGAAGGTCATCAGTGAGAAGGGGACATTACAAGCTCATTTGTAAACGACTCTTCATTGTGATCATACCTTCAACCTTATGCTCCGGTTTTCACATCTTGTTGCTACATTGGTGGTGTGAACCTGCAAGGACGAGTAGCTTTATTATCTCAAGGATTTCTAGAGTTAGTATTTCAAATACTGTAAAGGCCCCTATCCTTCTGCACTAATCAATTCAGTCTACTTGGTGTCGCATTTCGTCAAACAGTTGGCAGGCTATCATTTAATGATTGATTTTTTCCCCTCTTCTGAAAGTTTTCTGCGGTTTAGTTGATACCAGGTGCATTTTTGTTTTGAAGAACATACAAACATCCACATACAAGAAAGTGCAGGAAAGATAGATAACATCTTATTAATTACTTTTAGCATCAAACTGAAACTTCCTAATGAACATTTAACACTATGATTTCTTCTATATTTGTTACAGCAAGCATACATATGGTCATAGAGAGATTCACAACGAATCTTTAGAAATCCAATACCAAAGCTAAAGGCTTTGAACCAAATGAACCTGGTTTACAAAATTCTGTGACTGCTCCAGCATTGGCCAATGCCTCTTACGCCTAATTGCAAATGACTTTGCCCAGCCAATGACCAAAGTCACGCCCAGCAGTGACTGTTAATACATTCAGCAGTCTAAACAGCTTTCGTTTCAAAGTGAACCCAGCACATGACTAGAAAATGCAATCTTACTGTCCACATTAATATCAATCTTGCAATACACCTCACTCAGATGTGTCACAGGTGATAAAACTCACAACCAGCCATGACTACAATTAATTCTCTTCGACTAAAATGACTCAGTTGTCTGTCAGATTCAAACCATGAAGAGATACATCCATTTCTGTCCACTGAAAACTAACGCACAGCATGAACTAAGTTACCATGGCTAATATATCTTAACAGCCAAGATATATTTTACTTTTCCCTGTATATTAGGGGCCACGGTTATCTTTGGTTGAAACTTCAAAGCCTGTCCAAAAAACACCAAGTCGTGGCAGCTACCAATCTGCCCTCCAACGCTGTCTAGGGATTTCCCACACTTATCAATACCCAGACGAGCTGCCTGCGGGTTCTTTCCCTTACGTTGAGCCAAGCTAATTAAGCATGGGCTTCTACAATCCCTGACATACATTTTTCTACTTCATATTACTATCAAAATTGGACAAATGAATATTTAGAAGTGTACCTGTTCATACCCAGCCATACTCTCTACTCCAACTGAGATAGCTTTATTAATCAAATTTGAATTTTTGACCTCCTAGGCCTGGTCTTTCACAGGTGTGGAAAGTGCTGCGAGAGAGGGATTTCGTCCTCCAATGCCAAGAAGATTTCCAGAATTTCTCCAGAAACACAAACTCCAATGAGCACAATTACCAAGATACCAATTTCTAAGATGTCCCAATCTGCATTTAATGCTTTCATTTATAACTCTCATTGGGCCCATTTCCCAAGAGACCGCGAATGTGGGATAAATAACTTCTTTTTAAAATATCACTTCTCTCTTAAGTGAATAAAGTGAACCTTTTAAAATAAAGTGACTTTATAAATGAATGTACTTTAATTTAATAGTCACTTTATTAATTTAAACTCCCTTTTTCCTCTGAAAAATGACCCTTTCAATAATATAATAATATTTTGACACTTAAGGTCACTATTTTATGCGCCCAAGATTTAAAACTTTTTGCCCCGGTTCCAACGAGCTATAACACTAAGGTTGGAATTAAATATTTTAATTAAATTTAAGCAACCATAGTAAAATAATTAAAATAACTCATTAATGCACCAAATTTTTGAAAACTTGTTAGAACACATCGGAATCGAGTTCTGATCATACCAGAGTGATCCTGATGACAAATAATAGAAAACGAGGCTGATCAGGTGACTGACTAAAAATAGACGGCTTCTCCAAGATTCTTGGAGACCAATCCAGAGGCCAGAAATCACTTCGGAAAGTGGTGTATAACTCCACTAAACCCATTGAGCTCATCAGGAACATCAGATTACTCATCTGAACAAGCTGACGTAAACCCAGAGTGTCATCTACTAAAGCTTGCTAGAGAACCTAAAAAATTGGGGACATTACAGTCTGTCCTGCCCAAAGATTGCTTGTCCTCAAGCAATGCCAATACAACCGAACAATCTTCTAACTAATCCAACTGAAACTAAGAATAATCCTGGGGTCCCAAATCAGTCTAAGAAATTTGCAACACCATCTACTGGAAGCATTGTCTTGCAAGGTGCACCAATCAGAGACCTCCCGAAAACCTCCAACAAGAAGAGCAAAAGCATACTGTGTAAACTCATTCATCTCCTCAAAAAATTGTGCTCCCAAAGAATCAAACTGCAAATCCATAGGAATAGACTCCGGAACTAACAAACCTTCACCCTCAAACTGCACTGTCATCTCTTGGTTTCCCATCAACAAATTATCATCAAAACCAATACTGAAAATCCTGAATAAACTGAGATCTATCCCATGCAATATATCCTGCCAAGGTGCCTCAAGGAAATCCATATCTAAAACCCCATTACCTAACTCGATCCTAGGCAACAGGAAATGAAATATGCTCCACCTCAAAGGATGACCCTCAGCATCTCTGAACAGAATGTCCCAAAAGTGACACCAATCAGTACCTGACCAGAAACTAGTAATCATAGAGTCAACCTCGGAATCATACATCATGACAATGACATTCCGATCATAGACCGTGATTCCCTCACCGTCACCTAATCTCCAAGTGTCCCAGAAAGAAACTTGAGAGCACCAAGCAACCCAACTCACTGCAATCAACCAATCACCATCTAGGGGCATGTATACTGACATCATGTGAGGACTGTAGTGTCTAATGCTCCCACAAGTAGAGATGGAAGGTAATTGAGCTATACCCAAGAAATCCTCCACAACTGTCTGCACAGATGATTGGAAGTGCTCAAAAAAATAAGCAAGACCAAAACCACAAACTGCAACATCAAATCGACCAAAAGCCAAGTCCTAGCCAAAATTTCCCTCCAATCCACCTGCAACAACTGTAACGGTCTCCTAAAGATTCTGTAGTAGGGAATGGTAATATCATTACAACTACACTGTGAGTCCCTGACATAAAGAGTAAATCCACCATGCTAACGCTGCACCACTCTAATAACCTCTACAGTCCAATCAAACCATATCTCATTCTCTTGATTCTATAGGCAACTAGCTGGTGAAAAGAAAGTGTGAGACTTGCCAAACTTGATCTCATCACCTATCATTAGAAATATGTCATACCAGGACGAACCCCCAAACTCCATACACAAATCAACTTTCCTTGCCATCAATGACAAAGTCAAATCCTGTATATGAGAGCTAAAGCTAAACTAGTGAGCACTCCTCAATATGCAGTCGAGATGAAACACTCATCTACCACAACGCAATATCAGAGTGACCATGTGTAATCCCCTCCATGCTGGCAACAATAGAAGACGTCTCACACCTCAATGCAAAAATATGTACTCCATCAACAATATGAGATCCATTCAACCCTCCAAAGATGCCTGAGCCTGTGACCAAGTCCGTAGTGTCTGAGTCATCAATAGTCCATTCCACCCATAGTGGTTTCTTGTAAATATGGATGACACCCAACCTAGGTGCATAGAAACAAATTCCAACTCCTGTCAAGCTACTGGTATAGATCAGAACAACACCATGTAACCAATAAACCAAATCCAAAATGAAAAAACAAGCATCTCTACAACCCCAGGAAGGTAAGAACTCATCATTCTCCCATCCTCTAACTCCAAAAAGGCAATTCCAATCTCTCCAATTCAATTCAATAGCCGCTGCTCTCATAGTGTAACTTGACAAAATTCTAACCAGCAACGTAGGACAATCATCAATCAATGAAATAGGAGGTAACTCCCATGAAATAAATGTTGGAATACTATAGCCAACATACTCCTCTCCAAACTGCAAACTAAAATCATCAGGAAAGGTGTTGAAGTCCTGTTGTGTCATTTCATACTTACAGATTTCCTCAATTCCCTCTATGATTTGCTTGATCTCCGAGGTTCTTACATCATTCTCATGGATCACTAATGGATCAGCAATGGTATCCTCTGCTTTGTGTAAGGAAGAGTGGGCCATGCTCAACTATAAGCAAAGATCATTGATTTCTTCTTCCTTCCTTCTCAAAGCATCTAAATAGATCTCGACCAGGTTGAGAAGATGATCACGATTTGAAAGAAGGTGCAAATAATTTGTCTTCATTGTTCCCATACCCTCTTTGATCTTCTATAAGCTACCAAGAGAAGCCTCTGCTTCAATTCCCTTTTGTCTTCTCTCTAACTGAACCATCCAGATATAATTTTCAACCAACTTGTGCATCTCATCATGATGGGATAAGGCTGCCACAATCTCATCCTCATTCACCTTCAGCTGATTCCACAAACTATGCAGACTATGAGAAGCATTTGATTGTGACTGTAGCTCTTCTTCTACAAAGTACTACATGCACACACTATGCTCTTTTATTAGATCAGCACTAATTCCACCTAAAGAAAAAACCTCAATGCCCTGATTAAGTGTCTCTGTACAAGTGGGTTTAGTTTGCTCCATGGTCTCATCTTCCCACTTAGCTGATTGACTTGGTAGATGGCATGTTCTCATCTTGTAGTTCTACTGGGACAGTAATGTGATCATAAGAAAACTCTTAACGGAAGTTTTTTTCTTCCACTGTTTTATCAATGAAAATCTGCACATCACCATGAAGAGTTTTGAGAACCCCTCACCTGTAGTGAATGAATCTAACTCCATATACTCCTCCTCAGCTGTATGGCAGTCATTACCCTTATTGTTAACCTCGGGCAAGGTAATAGGTGTATTCATAGTTGAAACGTTCCCATCAACATCTGGATTGTCTCTCACCTCAAGAGTAGGTGATACCTGTAAACCCCACATGACCAATTCTTCTGAAGTCAGCTGTTCCATGAACTTCTCAATCAAACTTCTTGCGAAATCATAGGCTATAGCTGAAACATGCAACTCTATTCTCCAAATGTCTAGCAA